>NW_006922602.1:230429-236931 GCF_000298275.1 Orycteropus afer afer
AAAAATCAGTTGGATTCCTCTACAGCAGCAAAGAGATTGCTGAAAAAGAAATAAGGATATCAATACTTACAATAGCTACCAAAAATAAAACACTTGGCAATAAATCTTACCAGGGACACAAAAGATCTGTACAAAGAAAACTATAAAAGACTACTTCAAGAAACCATAAGAGATCTGCATAAATGCAAGAGCATACCATGCTCATGGATAGGAAGATTTAACATTGTGAAAATGTTAGTTTTACCCAAAACAATCTATACTTTCAATGTATCCAATCCACATCCCATCAACATTCTTGGAGGATATGGAAAAACCAATCACTAACTTTACGTGGAAAGGAAAGAGATCTCAGATAAGCAAAGCATTATTTAAGAAGAAGAAGAAGAAAGTAGGAGTTCTCTAACTGCCGGGTCTTAAAACCTACTATACAGCCACAGTAGTCAAAACTGCTTGGTATTTGTACGATGATAGACACATAGACCAGTGGAATGGAATTGAGAACCCAGAAATAGATGCATCGACCAATGGTCAGCTGATCTTTGACAAGGGGCTAAAATCCATTAAATGGAGAAGGGAATGTTTGTTTACAAATGGTGCTGGCAAAAGTGGATATCCATTTGTAGAAAAATGAAACAAGCTCCGTACCTCATACCATACACAAAAACTAACTCCAGATGGATCAAAGAGTTAAATGTGAAACCTATAAAGTTCCTCATCATAGGAAAACTAGGGGCAAATTTAAGGGCCCTAATTTATGGTTTATGGCTTGGAGCTCTGCTAGCATAGTGCATAAGACACTTGACTGCTAACCAGAAGGTTGGCAATTCAAACCCACCAGCCACTCCTTGGAAGGAAGGTTGGACAATCTACTTCCATAGTGATACTCCCTCAGAAACCCAAGGAGGGGTCATCATGAATCGGGTCCAACCAGACAGCACAGAAAAACAACAACAACAATTTATGGCTTAAATAGACTTTCAAGTGTAACACAAAATGCACAAACAGCTGAAGAGAAACTACATAAATGGGACCTCCTAAAAATTAAATCTTTTTGTGCTTCAAAGACTTCTCCAAAAGAGTACAAAGAGAACCTACAGATTGGGAAAAATTATTCCACAATGACATATCTGACAAGGGACTTATCTCTAAAATATATTTAAAAAAAAACTCCACCACTTCAACAACAAAAAGACACACAATCCAATTCAAAAATGGGCAGAAACATGAATAGACATTTCACCAAAGAGGATCATCAGGATCAACAAACACATGAAGAAATGTTTATGATCATTAGACAAAAGAGAGACGCAAATTGAAACAACAAAATACCATCTTGCCCCAGCACTAGTAGCAAAGATCAATAAGAGAAAATAACAAATTCTGGCAAGGATGTGAAGAGATTGAGACTCTCCTACCTTGCTGGTGGAACTGTCCAATGATACAACCACTGTGGAAAGCAGTATGACGATTTCTTAAAAAGTTAGAATTAGAAATACCATTTGACCCAGCCATTACATTATTAGGTATATATCCTAAAGAAGTGAGATCCAGGACAAGAACAGATATATGCACACCTATGTTAATCACAGCACTATTTACAAAAGCCAAAAGATGGAAACAGCCCAGGTGCCTATCAACAGAAGAATGGATAACCAAACTATGGTACATATACACAATGGAATATTATGCAACCTGAAAGAATAATGTAGAATCTGCAAAACACCACATAATGTGGATGAACTTGAAGGACATTATGCTAAGTGAAATAAGTCAGTCACAGAAGGAGAAATATTGTATTAGTCCATTATTGTAAAAAGTCAAGGAAAGGTTTATACACAGAAAGAAATTTTATTTGTTGGATACCAGGGGTCAGAGAGGAGGGGAGGGAACACTGTTAGATAGGTAGAGACAAGTATTGGGTGAAGAGAAGGGCAATATACGAAATGTAAGTAATCAGCACAGTGCCATTGAGGAAGAGGAATACATAGAGAGGTGAGTGGGAGGTTCACATAGCAAAGATGAAACTTTTTGCACATACAGTACTACATTATCAGTGAAGGAAAAAATTGATATACGGACAGATAGATGGGTGGATAGGCTGAACTATTAGGCATGTTCATGCAGGGGGGAGTGTGCCCAAGACTATGTATAGGGCTGTCAGACAATGTTTCTACAAGTGTATTTGTATGTTCTGTAAGTATTACCAGGTATAAGGGAGAACTGACAAGGGGCAAGTTTGCAGTCACTTCTTGGCCACAACAAGCTACCCAGAGGGAGTGAGTAGATAGACCTGTGGGCTCATAACCATAGTCCCAGGGGACTTCAAGCTCAATTGGCATAACATACTACCCAAGGCATTGTTCTGCATCCTGCTTTGGCGAGTGGGAACTGGGGTCTTGGAAGCTTGCAGGCAGCCATCTGGATGTGACAATGGGTCTCTCTTCTTCTAGAGCCAAGAAGAATGAAGAAAACCAAAGATACATGGAAACAATTAGTTCAAGTGATTGATGCACCATTCGATCTTCAGCCCATACCACTATGGGACCGAGGGAACTAGATGGTGCCTGGCTGCCACTGTCGACCACTCTGAGTGGGATCTCTGTAGGAGGTCCTAGATAGTGTGTGAGAACAATGGGGAACAAAACTCAAAATCATAAAAAAAAAAAAAAGTACCAGGTTTGCTTGCCTGATAGAACCTGATGGAACCACTGAAACTGTGGTCCCTAGTTGCCCTTTAGGTCTGGAATTGAACTCACTCCTGTAGCTTCCAGTCAAACAAAGACAGACATATGAGCTGAATATTTACAATAGATAGATACACTCCTTGGAGAGATCAATCACTGCAGAACAGAAGGGCAGTATATGCACAGGGAGACAGCTTGTGAGGCAGGAGTGCACGGAGGATAGGACACAGGGAAAAGGTAACTATGAGGAGGAGGTGGGAGGGGAGCTATTGCATTGTGGGAAATTGTAGTCAATATCATGAGACAAAGTGTATGTGAGCTGCTGTATGGAAAGTGAATTTTCTCTGTAAATTTTCACCCAAATCACAATTAAAATTTTAAAAATAATAATAATTAAAAAAATAAGTGTTACTAGTTGTTAGAATTCATATTATTATTAAAGATACCTCCCATGCCTGGTCTTCTTTGACAATTCAAATGTAATAGGAAGCCCCCTGTGGAAGTTCTATCAGGTTACTCTCCTTTAGTCTCTTACCCCTAGTAGGCTATGTCCTGCTGATCTCTGGACTTGCTACCAAACACCAACATAAGCAAAATTGACAGTGACTAAAGTTTGAGCATAGGAGGCTTCCCTATTGAGACATAGATCACCCACAAAAGCAGCTAGAATTCACCAAGATACAGAGTTCAGATAATACCATCAGCCTTAAAAATAGCGTTTACAATATCTGAATCATTTCATCAACAAAGGTTGAATGTACCAGGCAATATTTTATGTGTGAAGACTCAGCAGTGAACAAAAGAAAGTTTCTCTTAGAGAGCTTACTGTCTAGTGAGAGAGAAAAATGAATGCACCCTCTGCCAGATGCCATAGCCCTTCACACACTCCCCTCAGAGCTCTCCTCCTGCATGACTCCTGTTATCCTAATTTCCTAGGATAATTCCTCAACCTACCATCCCTTTCCATTCCCACTGATATTCCCATCAACCAGTCTTTGATCTTTCTTGCCTTGGTTACAAAACTAGCCTGTTAACAGACCTTCTGACACTTTCTCAACAACTATCGAAATGCCCTTTTCTACTTTCTCTGTCTGAAAAATTCTACTCCACCTTCAACCCAAGCCCCAACTCCAACTTCAACTCTAGCCCCAACCCAAGTGTCCTCTCCTCCTCCATGAAGTCTTGCTCAGAAACCTCACATTTCCGCACTGGCAGAACTAATCATACTAACTCATAATTTTTCAGTCTGGTCAAGCCTCCAGCACAGCATTGCCATGCTGTCCCATAACTCATTCATTCTTTTGACAAATATTTATGAAAATATGTACTCTAGTTCAGGAACTGTTGTAGGCACTGAGATAAAAAATGTCTGAGACAGACTAAGCTCCATCTTGGGGACCCCATGATTCTCCTGTCTTTGAGGATGTAAGTCATGCTTTATTGACCTTGGTGCAAGGTCTATATTCAATGCTGATTGAGTTAAGCCAAATCACCATAATTTGATACAGACAGAACAGAGAAAGCAAGAGTTGTCAGGCCCAGCCCATGGGTTAAATGCTAGCATTACCCAAATCTCCTACAACATCCAGTGTAGGGGAAAGTCCCTTATTTATTTATCTAAAATAGAGAGGACACAATTATACATCCTGTGAAAAGTTCTTATAGGAAGAATACTATCCAGTTCCTTCATAGCAATCCAAAATTCTTTCCATCTCTACTTAAGGTAATATTGCTTCTTCTCTGCAATACATAAATATTTTCTTTAAATATTGTGTGCCAAAACAAAAATAACACTTATTCATTCAAATAAAATAATTCATAAATGTTCTCAACAAACAAACATATGAAATCAAATGATATAAATGTGTGTGGCAGAATGAAAGACAAAGCCAAGATCAGGAGACACTATAATGTTTCAAATTTTTATTCATTCACCTTTAATGACATCTATAATCAGTAGCATAGTTAGATAGTAGAAGGAATGGGTGCTGATGAAGAAGCAGCTACTTTCTGAGAAATTATTCAGAATAAAGTAATAATCATTATTACTGAAATAGTACATGATGTTATTGTTAATGACATAATAAAACATGTATTAGAAATTATAAAGCACCATATAGCCTAAACAAAATTTGAAGTACTAATATCATAATGTCATGTTTTCATATGTATCATCTTATGGCAGGCCATCAGATAAGTGAGTACTCGAGCTTCCATGCCTTTGGAATTATTCCATTAACAAATATTGAGGCAACTTATGAGAACTGGGCCTTTGAGCACGACTCTTTCATTATCTTAGAATTGACTCATTTATTCTACTCATTTATTCAAAATTATTTAGTATCTACTGTGTGTTAGGTTGTGATATGCAGAGGACACAACTTGTTTGCTGAAGGTGAAGATGACATGATGAAAATTAAAAAATATAGTCTGTAGGATGAGTTACACCTCAACATAAAGAAAACAAAAATCTCCACAACTGGACCCATTAGCAGCATTATGATAAATGGAGAAAAGATTGAAGTTGTCAAAGATTTCACATTACTTGGATCCACCATCAACACCAATGGAAATAGCAGTCAAGATATCAGATGACATATTGCACTGGGCAAATCTACTGCAAAAGACCTCTTTAAAGTGCTGAAGAGCAAAGTTGTCTCTTTGAAGACTAAGGTGCACCTAACCCAAGTCACGGTATTTGCAATAGCCTAATATGCATGCAAAAGCTGGAGAAAGAATAAGGAAGACTGAAGAGTTGATGCCTTTGAATTGTGGTGTTGGCAAAGAATACTGAAAATACCATGGACTGCCAGAAGAACAAACAAATCTGTCCTGGATGAAGTGCAGCCAGAATGCTCCTTGGAAGCAAGAATGGCCAGACTTTGTCTCACCTACTTTGGTCATGTTGTCAGAATGGATCATTCCCTGGAGAAGGATATCATGCTTGGCAAATTAGAGGGTCAGTGAAAAAGGGGAAGAAGACCTTCAATGAAATGGATTGACACAGTGGCTGCAATGATGGGTTCAGGAAGAGCAAGAATCATGGGCTGGCACAGGACTGGGCAGTGTTTTGTTCTATTGTACATAAGGTCACTATGAGTCAGAACTACCTTGATGGCACCTAACAACAACAACCTGTGCTTCCCTTTGTTTCCTAGTTCTTGAATATACAGAATAAGGGACACCGCCTCTCCCTTCAAGGAGCTTATTGTTTAGGGTGAATTCAGATGAGTAAATCACAATAACCCAGTGTCATAAAGGAGCTATGACAGAGTTAATTACAAAGTAAAATCTAGTACTTCTTAAACAGGCACCAAGCAGTGACTAAGGGAGCAGATGAGGCTTTTTGGAGGAAGTGAGAGCAGCATTAAGGGAGAGCCAGATAGAAGGAACCAGAAGAGTGAGAGAACCAAATCCTTAGAATGGCTGAAGGAGTTCCAGGAGTGCCAAACAGCTGTTGAGAGGTGTAAATGGGGAAGAAGCAGGAAATGAGGGGTTAAGGCACCGCTTATTACATCACATGGTTCCCCTCTATGAGAAATATCAGAAAGAATTTCAGTCTTAACATCAGGCAAAGTCATTCCTCTCCTGAGCAATTGGCTGGTATCATCACAGGGATATGACAAATTTGTGCACAGTACAGAACACTACTGGCATGTTCTGTTCAGCACTTTCTAGGACATGCACAAAGCAGGGTCATAATAAATATTTCCAGTTGAATAAAATATTATGGTAGACATTTGGAATATTGACCCTCATTTTATCTTATCTCCCAACATTATTTTCTTATCTGAATTTTGTGCATTATCACTACAAAC
>NW_006922602.1:237276-240494 GCF_000298275.1 Orycteropus afer afer
GGGGTCTCTATGAGTTGGATCCAACTCCATGGCAGCACGTATCATTGCTCCAGCTTTCTGCCTTGGAAGAGTTTCTAGGCCACAGAAAAGGTAAGAAGATTCAAGGCAGATCCCAGGTGATCCCATGAGGTAAGGGGATGGAGATCACAATCTGGGGAGAACGATGTGGCTAGAGTTTGAAGAGTGAAGTATCAGAGAGGACAGGGTTGTATAGAGAGAGAATTCCAGCAATCTGCAGTAAGCCCCCCTGAGTATTCAGCAGAATACTGATCACCTCATGCATGTAAGGAAGTTACCTCAGGCTGAGGAAAAACATTCCAAGAGGATTAGAATAAACAGTAATCAGAACAGTACCTCAAGGCCAGGATTAGTCCCTGCCCCCTCTCCTCCTTTCAGACTGGAAGCTTTGTGATTCATGGGGCATTGCTTAGAGTACTCAGGAGAGTCTTGCCTTAGTAGTGGGGTAAAACTGTTTCTAGACTAAATGCAGCTCTGGATTCACTTACAAAGCTTTAAAGCAAGTTCTGAAAGAAACAAATTGTGTCTAAACAATTTAAAAGTGTCCCAGAACAAAATTCAAAATTTATAGGAATAACAACTACTCAGCACCCAACAAGATAAAATCCACAATATTTGATATTAGTAAAAATGTACTGGTATTTAAAGATGCTACTAAATATAACTGATAATGAGGAGAAAAATCAGAAATGTTGAGCCAGAACTGGCACATGTCTTAGAATCATCATTATACTGTCACTATTACTGTATTTCATATGTTCACCAAGTGAGAGGAATAGAAATATGGAAGGTATAAAAAGATCCAAATCAAATTTCTAGAAATGAAAACTACAATGAATTACAAAATGAACTGTTGTTGTTATGTGCCGTCGAGTCAAACCCGACTCATAGCTGGACGAATTTAATAGCAAACATGAAGACACAAAAAAAGATTAGTGAACCTGAAGACATTCACACAGAACAGATACTGGACCGTTTAAAATCAAGAAAAGTGTGAATCAGGGTTGTATCCTTTCACCATACTTATTCAATCAGTATGCAGTGCAAATAAGCAGAGAAGCTGGATGGCATGAAGAAGAATGGGGCATCATGTTGAAGGAAGACTCATTAACAAGCTGAAATATGCAGATGACACAACCTTGCTTGCTGAAAGTGAAGAAAACCTGAAGCACTTATTGATGAAGATCAAAGACTACAGTCTATAGTATGGATTACACTTCAACATAAAGAAAATGAAAATTCTCACAACTGGACCAATAAGCAACATTATGATTAATGGAGAAAAGACTGAAGTTGTCAAGGACTTCATTTTACTTGGATCCATAACCAATGTCCATGGTAGCAGCAGTAAAAAAAAAAAAAAAAAAAAATCATGCGATGTATTACTCTAGGCAAATCTGCCTCAAAAGACCTCTTTAAAGTGTTCAAGAGCAAAGATGTCACTTTGAAGACTGAAGTGTGCCTGACCCAAGCCATGGTATTTTCAAAAGCCTATTACACCTGAGTAAGCTGGACAATGAATAAGGAGGACTGTAGAAGAACTGATGTATTCAATTATGGTGTTGGCAAAGAATATTGAAAATACCATGGACTGACAGAAGAATAAACAAATCAACCACGAATGAACTGTTTCAAGTGCTGAGGAGCAAGGATGTCTCCTTGAGGACTAAGGGGGGCCTGACACAGGCCATGATATTTCCAGTCACCTCGTATGCATGTGAGAGCTGGAAAATGAATAAAGAAGACCGAAGAAGAGTTGATGCTTTTGAGTTGTGGTGCTGGTGAAAAATGCTGAAAATACTATGGACTGCTAAAAGAGCTAACAGATCTGTTCTGGAGGAGGTGCACCTGAAATGCTCCTTGGAAGTGAGAATGGCCAGACTTCTTCTCACCTACTTGGGTCATGTTGTCAGAAGGGACCATTCCCTGGACAAGGATGTCATGCTTGGTAGGGTGGAGGGTCGACAAAAGAGGGGAAGGCCTTCAACGAGATGGATTGACATGGTGGCTGCGATGATGAGCTCAAGTATAGCAGGGATCATGGAGCTGGCGTGGGATTGGGCAGTGTTTCGTTCTGTTGTGCATGGGGTCGTTATGAATCGGAAATGACTCAACAGCACCTAACAACAACAACAAGCCTTGGAAGAAGTGCAGACAGAATGTTCCTTAGATGTTAGAATGATCAGACTTTGTCTCTCATACTTTGGTCATGTTATCCAAGAAGAACAGTCCCTGGAAAGGGATATTATGCTTGGTAAAGTGGAAGTTCAGTGAATAAGGGGAAGACCCTCAGTGAGATGGACTGACACAGTGGCTACATGAGTGGACTCAAGCATTGAAAAAATTGTGAGGATGGTACAGGACTGAGTGGTCTTTCGTTCTGATGTACATATGGCTGCTATGAGCCAGACAACAAAAACGACTCACAATGGGTAGATTTCGCTCATGTTTTAAAGATCACAGATGTGGATGGGAAAGAAATAGACTGGAATGAAAGCATGAAGAGAAATGACTACCCATGTATGAAGGCAGAAAAGCTACCAAAAAATCCTTAAAATAGGTTAATGCTAAATTAATGAGTTAATATCACTAAAATCACACCTCTGAAGGCAATGGTTCTATCAACCACACTTAATGGTAAAAGTTCCTTGGTAGAGTAAATAGTTTGCACTTGACCACTAATTATAAGGTCGGTGATTTGAACCCACTAAGTAGTACCAGGAAAGGAAGGTGTAGTGATCTGCTTCCATAAAGATTACAGCCAAGAAAACTCTATGAAGCTTGGTTCTGCTCTGTAACACATGGAGTTTCCTTAAGTTGGAATCAACTCAACTGCAACAGGTTTAGTTTATTTTTTACCAAGAGCTGCAGTTTATATTTTCATTGTACTAACTCAGAACACAATTTCATCAGTTCTGTGTTTTTCCTCTCTAGCTTAAATTCTTGGCTTCTTGGGATTATTGTCTTGTTCAATGTTTTTTGTGTCCATGTGTGTTTCATTGTCATCATTGTTATTTTATATTTTAGTCACTGAATTTTTTCAAAAAGAAAAAAAGAGAGTTCCAGCAAGATGGTGGACTAGGCAGAAAGACTGTACAGACCCTCTTCAACAAAGAAAAGGGAAACCAATAAACACAGACACAGAAGATAATCCTGGACCCCTGAGCCTTGAAGGGAAGGATATAGAAGTGGACTAAACC
>NW_006922602.1:246118-252839 GCF_000298275.1 Orycteropus afer afer
AACAACAACAACAACAAGTAACAGTAAACAGAAAGACCTATTGATAAAAATCAGTCATTAAATTTGTTATCATGTTAAACACTCATTTAGTAGTTTCCCTGACTGCCTTCCTCCCCACTTCATATACATCTGGATTTTTATTTTTAATTGAAATTGAAATGTTTAACAAAATATGGTCCAGAGTTTATTCAACTAACATTTATTCTGCCTTACTTTTCACTAACACCAAGTTAATCCTACTGGAGGATATAAGATGAATATCACTGGTATATTCCATAGGGAGTCCATACCTAAGAGGCAGAGTTAGACAAGACCACAACTGAACAAAATGTCAGCCAGATCATCTAAATACTTTCCTTATCCTTGGGTATACAAGTTACAAAATCTTTGTTTTAAATCAGTTCAACATTAATTGGGCCAAAATGGGATTCATGAAATTGTGAATGTGTGAGTATGTCTTCAAAGAACATTTTCAAATTCTGATGGAGTTAATAGTCTTACCCAGGTTTATTGCATGTAAACTTTGTAACCTTACACAAAAACATGAAATACCAAACTTTCATTAGAAATGCATTAAACCTATGAAACACAGAAACCTGGTATGAGTCATCAGGCCAAGAAAAATGAACATCTTAATGCCTGTGGTTCTCGTTGTTAGTTGTCATCGAATCTATTCTGATTCATGGCCATTCCATCTGTGCAGAGTAGAACAGCTCTATAGAGGTTTTAAGACTGGCCGTTTGGAAGCAGATCACCAGGCCTGCCTTGCCGGTGCCTCTGGGTGAGTTCAAACTGCCAGTCTTTCAACTAGTAATCAAGAGCTTAACTGCTTAACTATTTGGACCACCCAGCTGCCTTCTTATTTCCTAAAAAACAAATGTTGCTGTTGGGTCAATTTCGACTCATAGTCCAAGGCTGTAGATCTTTACAGAAGCAGACTGCCACATCTTCCTTCTGCTGAGCAGCTGGTGGGTTGGAACTGCTGAACTTTTGATTAGCATCCAACAGTTGAGTGCTTAAACACTGTACCACCAGGGCTCCTTATTCTTACTATCTGGTACCTTCTAATTATGGAAAGAAATCTGTTTTAAACAATATATATAATAAATGTTTAATTGCTTATCTTTTTTATTTATTAATTGTGAGCCAATGGTAGTCTCTAACAAATATTATAATACTTGATAAAAGTTTTAATATGATATTTAGTATTGAGATAGGTGTAGCTATGAAAGGTAGGCCATCCAGGGAAAAGATAGGAAAATTTGCCTTAAAACCCCTTCTTGACCTTTTCCCTTTCTTGAAAATTGCAAACCCAAAATAAATAGCACTAATGTTGCAGTAACTGAGCATACACTGTAGGAAAAAAGGAAGATGCCAAGGAGGCCCACTGAATTTATTTTGCAATCATTCGCCCTTTCCATTTCTCTAGACAGTCGGTCCTGAGCCAGATCGATACTGCAGCAACCAGGGCCCACAGCTAAGATGGCTGAGCAATCGGAGCAGCAGGGCTGCTGTTGCATTTGTCAGACTTAGCCAGAGCAAGAAGGAATCAGGCAAGAGTGAGCACGAGTTATAGTCTCTGACCTTGGGAAAGGAGATAAAATTTCAAGGGGGCAAATGCATTACTAGGAGCAAAAAACAAAGAAAAGCACTTGAACCTGAGGAGAAAGCCAGAAGCAGTGTGGTTTAGGAAAATTTTTTTTTTTTTTTTTAATTTCCTGAAGTAAAAAGACAACTAGTTTCTGAAAAATGGCTTTATTTCAGGTTCTGCATTGTTTTATAGGTGATTGCCCTAGAATTTTTTTTTTCTCTCTGAACATCTCAGCATACATTCTCTCTCAGGATTTTCACATCTCTTCCCTAACAGTATTCACATATTAACACGCCTGCAGTTAAAAACCCTCCGCTCTCCACTAGGCCTTTTATCTTCCCTTTGTTACTAATGCCTGGCCCAGCAAGAGGAAAGATTTTTCTAGAAGCAGGAAAAGAGATGGAAATAGAGGGTAGGGAAGAAGGATGAGGAGAAAATAGTGCAGCAAAAGGAAGCAGGAAGCCCCAGCCTACAGCATCTCCTTCTATTGTTGCTTTCCTTCCAGGCCAGCCCTCCTGACAGCTGCAGCCCAGGCTGCTGCTGCTGCTGTTGCGCCGACGCTGTGGCTCAGGCAGCTCTTTCTGCCCTTCAGGCTCTCTGCACCATTGTGATGCATTAATGAAGTAGAGCTGCCCTGTCAGACCTCATCAGCAGTCCTGGGAAGGCAGAATGAAATCACTTCTATTGACCCCCTGGCATATTTATAGGCTCTCTCTTTCTGCTGAGGCCGGTAGTTATCACCTTCCGTCCCCGTGTTGTGTTTATTCAGCAGCAATCTAAATCATGCCCGTGCGCAAGTGGAGCATTAATCAGGAACCACGAGCCACTCGTTCAGGCTGCCAAACCTATCCAATTACTGGAGCTGGAAGGGCCTACAAAAACCTTTCTGCCAGGCAAGTTCTCTTGTTTGTACTCTAAAAATAATGCCTTCAGAGCTCTGCACGTTTCCTCTGTCCAATCTTCACGTTAACTTTGAATTAGCAGAGCACTCATTTATCCTTCATTGGCTTTGTCTCCAAGATCCCCCTTTTCTTCTGCAACAGTAAGAAAGAGATGGTGCATTGGTGGGGGAGACGATGCTGGTAAATCCACTTCACACGCCTCTCTATTTTCTTAGTTACATCTTCAACCATGCAAGTTATGCAGTCCTGTTCTTCTGAAGGGCAGCTACCACTCTGGTCCTACACTGCCCTCTATCTTTCTGTTTCTTACTAAAGACTTCCTAGGCTGTTTCCTTGAACAAGGAATTTGAAAGAAACCCTTAATAATTACTGGAAGAATTGTATCATTTTGGTTTCAAGCCATGAGACAGATTCCTTTAAGAGTTTACAGATGAAAATGGTAATTTGTTTACAAGCATGTGTCACTTATCACATATTAATTTAAAAACTTCACTTTTCTTACCAATAATTTTGTTTCCTATTTCTCCTCATGTATCTTCTTATCAAAGCAGAAAATAATAATAATAATATCTTATTTGTGGTTTGTAAGTTTTTTGAGAATATTTTCTGAAACAGTGCAATGAAACACTTATGATTTAGGATTTTTCAATTTATTAGGGGCACAGTTGTATAACAGCAACTTCTGGGACTCAGAAAACCTGGATTCTTGTCCTAGCTTTACCTCTAACCAGAGTTGTGACCTCGTAAGTCATTAATCATTCTGAGCTTTAGCTCCCTTATCAACAATTCTGTCTAGAGCTAACACTTCCATATGCATAAGCACGGCCTGAACAAAGGGAGCTAGGCCAAATGACCACTTGATTAATAACCAAGCCATTTGTGGGACCTGGGGCAGAGGTTGATTGCTTCCTTTCTCCCCATAGACTAATCCATAATAGCTGGTGTGGCCTCAGCAGTAACATACAAAGTGTAAGAAAGACACCTATAAAAAAAAAAAAAAAAAAAAAAAAAAAACTAAAAAGTTGGGCCAAAAAAATTAAAAAAACAAAACCAAAAAAAAAAAAAAAAAAAAAAAAAAAAAAACTTACATGCTGTGCTGATAAATATTAAATAACCAGATCTAAAAAAAAAAAAAAAAAAACCTTATTGGTAGAGTTTGACAATTGCTTTGGTGTAAATACCCCCACCATGGTTGATTTCAAGCTACCAACTTGAATTCGTGGTTGAAGGAGTAAGAAGAAATGCTAACAGTTACAGTGGCTCTCAAGAGCCCACATAAACCAGTTCTAGCACATAGGTATGTGCTCAGCCCAGGACATTAGTATATGCTCAGCCCCTCCTGGTGAGTATCTGGACTGTGAGTGAGGCCTGGTGGATTCTATTGAGAGCCTAAGAGACATAAGATGAAGATGATGAGACTGAAAGAAAAGATGGTCTTTAACAGAGAGCCTCTGAATAGTTCTCAGAAATTTCCCTAAGAACAAAGAAAAAGGATCATATGTGTTGAGCTTTTTTAGATATGAAGTCTAGAAAGAACTTAGAAAATTTCTTTAACATTTCATGTGAATTTTGAATTCCATTTTGGAAGCATATGAATTAGTTTATTTTGTTGTTGTTGTTGTTGTTGTTGTTGTCATTGTGATTTGGGTGAAAGTTTGCAGAGAAAATTCACTTTCCATACAGCAGTTCACATACACTGTCTCATGACATTAACTACAATATACCACAATGCAACAGCTCCACTCCCACTTCCTCCCCGTAGTCACACCCTCCCTGTGTCCTGCCCTCCATGCACTCCTGCTGCCTGAGCTATGTCCCTATGCATGCACAGCCCTTCTATTCTACCATGATTGTTCTCTCCAAGGAGTATATCTACCTAGCACAAATGTTCACCTCATATGCCTGGTTTTCTGAGTCCCAAGTAGAGTTTGTTGCTGTTATACAACTGTGCCCCTAATAAATTGAAAAATCCTAAACCATATATATGCCTGTCTTTTGTTTGGCTGGAAGCCACCAGAGTGGGTTCAATTGCAGACCTGAAGGGCAGCTAGGGGCCATAGTCTCCATGGTTCCATCAGGCTCTATCAAACCAGCAAACCTGGTTCTTTTTTTTTCCAAATGATTTTGAGTTTTGTTCCACATTGTTCTCCCACTCTATCCAGGATCTCCTATGTAGGTCCCACTCCAAGTGGTTGACAGTGGTAGCTGGGCACCATCTAGTTCTTCTGGTCTCATAGTCATATAGGCTTAGGATCACATGGTGTACCAGTTGCTTGGACTAATTGTTTCCATGAAACTTTGGTTTTCTTCATTCTTCTTTGCTCTGGATGAGGAGAGACCCATCATTGCATCTAGATGCGTGCTTGCAAGCTTTTAAGATTTCAGTCACTACTAGCCAAAGTAGGAGGTGAAACAATGTTTTATGTAGTGTGTTATGCCAATTGAGTTTGATGTCCCCTGCAATATGGCCCTGAGCCCACAAGTCCAACTACTCACTCCCTCTGGGTAACTGGCTGTACCTAAGGAATATCCCTTGTCAGCTCTACTATACACCTGGGAATTCTTACAGAACATAGCAATACACTTGTAGAAACATTGTCTGCCAATCCTATACATGGTCTTGGGCACACTACCCCCTGCATAGACATACCTAATAGTTCAATTAGTTTAATATAAAAGTAATGAAATAATGGTGACAGTGTGGTTCAGTGATTCAGTGAACTCTCACCTTCCACACAAGAGACCTGAGTTCCTGGCCAAAGTACTTCATATACAACCACCACCCATCTGTTCTTAGAGATTTGTATGTTGCTCTATGCTGAGCAGGTTTCGGTGGAGCTTCTAAACTAAGACATACTAGACAAAAAGGCCTGGCAATCTACTTCCAAAAGTCAGATAGTGAAAGCCTTATGGATCACAATGGTTCACTCTGCACCTGATCATGAGGATAGAGCAGGGTCAAGCAGAATTGAGTCACCACGAGTCCAGAGCAACTCTACAGCAGTTCACAACAGCAACAGTGAAATAACATAAAACTTTCAAAAATGAAAAAGCATCTTCATACCCTCTCAACACATAATATGTGCATGTGTCCTGGTTTGAGAAGTGTGGCAGTTAGATTATTTGGCCAAAAAAAAAGATGATTTACAACATCTTTTGCCTAAATTTTGTAAAGAGATAGCCAGTAAAAGACTAAATTTACACCACAATCTCAAGGATTTGGCATGGTTTCCTCTATGAATGAAAGAAGTGAGGGAGAGAGAGAGCATGAGGGATAGACAGGGGAAAGAAAGAGAAAAGGAAAGGAGGAAGGCAGACAGAATAAACTATGTAAGAACACTATAAAAATGGCATGATAGTGTCTAACCTCGAACTTCACAAAAGGGGACTATCACCATCAACAGCATCAGCCCAAGACTTATTTCCTATGAGGCAGCAGTCAGACGTGCCTCCTCTCTCCACACTTTTTGCTGATTCTGACACCAATCCTCCCTCCCATGACAATTTCTGCTTCTCTACTGGGTTTGATCCTTGTTGCACTGGCCACAGAACTCACAGACAATACTCAAAATTATGGGGTTTATTAAGGAAGTAACAGATTACCGTTTAAAATCAGGAAAGACTCAGGATACAGTTCTTTGGTCAGCACAGCCTCTTCTGTGGTGCCTACAGACGTGCCCTTGCTAGCCCTTGGCCTTTCAGTCTTCTCAGCCCCTCAGCCCTTCATGCTTCTTGGGCCAGTATGGCCTCTGCCCTGCTCTGGCAAGTGTTATAAAGCTCTTTAACACCACTGATTAGTAGCCAGAGGCACCCCACTCCACAAGCAAGCATCTTGCCTGAAGGCACTCAGCTCTCTCACTCCACGGTTTGGCAAGCTCTCTCACTCTGTGGGTCTGCAAGCCCGCTGCACCATCTCACTCCGGTCTCCTGATTCTGTTGCCTCTGCTGCTGCCATTTCTGTGCCACTGCTTCTTGCCATCTCTTGCCATCTCAGTTGCTAAAGCTGTCTGTCTCCTGGGTCAGGGAGGTTTCCAGTGCAGGGACCCTGGGTTCCTAGGATGTGTGCCACTTCTGTCTCTTCTTCTTGATACTCTTGCATAGGCTCTCTTCTAAGCCTAGTGGGATGGCAAAAGTGACTATTCCTTTTGTTAGGGTTCCATACACTTTATTTTCAAGACCCTGCAGGGTTCCATGCACCTTATTTGCATTAGCAGCACCTTGTCTTATC
>NW_006922602.1:253284-255221 GCF_000298275.1 Orycteropus afer afer
GCTGCATGGGAGAAAGATGTGGCAGACTGCTTCCATAAGGATTTATGGTCTTGGAAGCCCTACTGGGCAGTTCGGCTTTGTCCTATAGGGTTGCTAGGAGTTAGAATTGACTTAACAGCAGTGGATTTGGCATTTCTGGTTTAGTTAACTATGAAATGAATATTTATTTCGGTTGGAGGTCTTGGTGGCACAAATAGTTAAGCACTGGGCTACTTACTGAAAGGTTGACAGTTTTAATCTACCCAGAAACACCTCAGAAGAAATGCCTAGCAATCTATTTCCACAAGATGACAACCACTGAGAACTCTGTGCAGTACAGCTCCACTCTGACACATGTGGGGTCTCCATGAGTTGGAATTAACTCAATGGCAACTGCTTTGGTTTGGTTTTGCATTTAAGTAAGTGCTTAAGCAAAATTTGAAGATCAGCAGAGAAAAGGTGTTATGTAGGCCACCAAAATGTCTATGATAATGGGGATAAATTGACAGAGGCCACAACTAGTGGCAGTCATGGACAGACACATCGCAGTAGGGACAGGTAATGATAACTTTGGCTTAGAAGATATTAACATCATACTAGGAGCTCTGGTGTGGTGGTGCCTAAGGCATTTGACTGCTAACCAGAAGGTTGGTGGTTCAAACCCACCAGACACTCCTTGGAAGGAAGATTGGGCACTCTACTTCTGTAGTGATACCGTCTTGGAAACCCAAGGAGAGGGCCAACTTGACAGCAGTAGGTTTAACATCATATTGATATTGTTATGTTTAGAGGGAAAAGTGAGCACTAATCTAGAGGCCTTGCTACCTCAGTATGAAAAAGAATATTTTAAATAATTTATACAAATGGTTCAAAAATTTGTACTGTGGATCATTCAGTTTAATTTCATAAATATTAATTGTAAACCTGTGAGTGCAAGATCCAAGTGAAGCAGAAAGTGGTGCAGGAGAAGGGGCAAGACAGAGAAAGTGTGTTCAAAGATAAGTAATCACTCTAGAGAAGCCAAGACTACAGCAGCGGTTGATAAATTGTTACCTAAAGTAGAAGGAAGAATGACAGGTATCGTAAGGTTGAAAACACAATGCCGCTGGAATAACATCCAGTGGGGAATTAGGAAACTCACCATGACTTGATTCTATGTCTATTCATAAATTCTTTTCTCCTATAAGTGGTATATTTGCTTAGGCAGAAATAAGGAAGTCATTTTTATTTTGACGAGATATACCCAGCATCACTTTTTTTCTTAAGTATCATTTAGCCTTGGAACTAGGACTTTTCATTTCTTTGTCAGCTAAGTCCAAAAGAGTTTACAAATAGCTGCCCTTCTGAAGACCTTGCAAACTGATTTTTGGCAAGAAGCTCACAGTTGTGTGGTTCAGGGAACTGTTTCCTGTACTTTCCAACACTTAAATGAAGACTTTGAGTTCAGGTTCTTTTCAGGTCAGAGGAGTCTGAAAATATTTATAAAAGAATTTTATATTTTGTATTTTTTTTTTAACTGACGAAAATAATTCTGAATTTAACCTTAAAGTATTAGTGGCCTATTAAAATTATCTGTCATTTTGAAATTCTCGAGTTTACTTGTCAAGGATATGAAGCAGATCATGATTGTTAAAGAGAGCAACCCCATCTGGTCCACAGTTGGTTGACATCGAATTCTCTACCTTTCATATAATATCACTTACATATTAAATACTTGGCTGCTAACCAAAAGCTGGTGGTTCTCTGCAGGAGAAAAGACCCGGCAATCTGCTTTTGATTGCCTAGAAAGCTATATAGGGCAGTTCTACTCTGTCACATGACATCAGTTGTTGTTGTTGTTATGTGCCGTCAAGTCGGCCCCGACTCATAGCGGCCCCTCCTTGGGTTTCCAAGGCAGTATCACTGCGGAAGTAGATTGCCTCATCTTCCTTCCGAGGAGTGGCTGGTGGGTTTGAACC
>NW_006922602.1:259229-260089 GCF_000298275.1 Orycteropus afer afer
TAAGGCCAAGTTTGTGGATTATATTGTTTGGCTTTTCTGCATCTTTGTTGAGTTTCTTTCCAGTTCTATCTTTCAATGCAAGTGATATATTAAAGTCTCCTACTATGACTGCGGAGTCATCTATTTGACTTTTCAACTCTTTTAAAGTCTGATTTATGTATTTTGGAGCTCTTTCATTGGGTCCATAGATATTTATTATGGTTACATCTTCATGTTCAATGGATCCTTTAATCATCATATAATGTCCTTTTTTGTCTTGTATGGTGGTTTTTTATCTTAAAATCAATTTGATCAGAAATTAATATTGCCACTCCTGCTCTGTTACAGTTGCCATTTGCTTGATATATCTTTTTCCAATCTTTGATTGTTAGTCTATTTTTGTCTTTATCTCTGAAGTGTGTCTCTTGTAGGCAGCATATTAATGGGTTTGTTTTCTTTTCCAATCTGCAACTCTCCATCTCTTGAGTGGTGCATTTAATCCATTAACATTCAGTGTAATTATTGACAAGTATGAATGGTTGCTGTCCTTTTGGTATGTGTTTTTTCATGATGTCCCTGGTTTCTTTGTTCCATATTATTTCCTGTGCTGAACTCATTATGTTTATGAATCCTGTTATCATTTCCTTTATTGTTGTTGTTTTAGTATTTGCTGAATACTTGTGCTTTTCCTCTTTTTTATTGTGATATGAAAGTTTATCATTTTTCTTTGAGGTTACCCTGTGATTTATAATTTTCTCCCCGAGTTTAGAACAGTCCATTCTATCCTGCAACTCTCTTAACTTCCTCACCATTTAGAAGTTCTGTGACTACACAGTCTTTTCCTTCTTTTTGTTTGTAGTTGTCCTCACTTGCCAATTGAT
>NW_006922602.1:260189-270892 GCF_000298275.1 Orycteropus afer afer
CCTCATCTTCCTTCCGAGGAGTGGCTGGTGGGTTTGAACCACCAGCCTTCTGGTTAGCAGTCAAGTGCCTTAGGCACTATGCTACCAGAGCTCCTATGACATCAGTAGGAGTCAAAAATCAAACTGATAGCACCTAACAACAACATCAAAGCCCAAAGCTTCAGAGAAATATGATAAATCTTATTATTCAGTCAGATGTGCTGCCAAATATTCAGATATTTTGAAATTTCAGGGACTGACTTTTCAGTTTTCTTCACTTTATAACATTTTCTTGGCACTGCAATTAAGGGGCAAATTCCAACTATTCATAGCCAGTGAATTAGTGAATGCTAATGAATTGTGCACCTGGGATATGTTTTGAACCAACCAAGAGAGATCTTTGATACAGTAACAAAAACATAGGCTCTGGGACTAGATTTCTTGGGCTCAATCCTAACTTTACATTTTCTCATCCTGTAAAGGCATGGACCGTTTACCAACCTTTCAGAACTTCCCTCCATTGTGAGATTGTGAGGATTCATACACATTCTGGGCACACCTTAAGCAATTAGTAAGTGTTAGCCATTACTAGAGCCTTGATCCAACCTGTATTTCCATTTCTCTCCATCCCCCAATTGTAAATTTACTCAAGCACGGATCCTGCTGTAATTACTCTATTAGTGAAATATTTGTTTACATTTCCAGACCTCACAAAATTGCAAGGAAAAAAGTTCAGCCAATGTTTTAGAGAATAAAATCTGTGATAACACTTAAAGTTTTCCATGAGATCACATAAACACCCAAGAAAAGAACAAGGACAGGCAGAAAGAGGATAATAGACTTCAGGGGGGATTTTTGAAAACTCCTTCCCAAAATTTGTGCAGAAATGATGTCTCAATGGACATTTTTGTAGGAAATTTCCACAGCTTTCATCACATTACACGATGGAACCAAAAGGTGAATAATGGTAGCATAGTGGCTAAGGCACTTGACTGCTAACCAGAAGGCTGGCGGTTCAAACCCACTAGCCACTCCTCAGAAGGAAGGTTGGGCAATCCTACTTCCATAGTGATACTGCCTCGGAAACCCAAGGAGGGGTCGCTATGAGTCAGGTCTGACTCGACAGCACATAACAACAACAAACATTTAAACCAGGAGCTTTGGTGACTTAGTGCCTAAGGCATTTGACTGCTAACCAGAAGACTGGTGGTTCAAACCCACTAACCAATCCTCGAATGGAAGGTTGGGCAATCTACTTCCGTAGTGATACTGCTTCGGAAACTCAAGGAGCGGTCACTATGAGTCGGATCCAACTTGACAGTAGTGAGTTTGTTTGTTTTTTTGATGTTTAAACCAAAAAGACCTCTGACCTTAGAGTTAAAATAGATCCTCATTCAGGTGTTTTCTAGCTTTTCTTCTTTGCTGAGACCTAAAACATGGTCTATGTGTTTGCCAACATTGTATGTTACATGACAACTGCTCTAAGTGCACAATCTGAATTTTCTTTGACTTCCAGTTAACACATGGATATATAAACTGTTATCAAATCCATCAAATGTGAGTTCTCGGGACAGAGGGACACACGAAGGTGTGTTTCTTCCCTTTTCCCCTTCTTGTTCTTTACCCCCATAAAAAGAAAGGTTATAACTTTGAAAATAGAACTCACTCGACAGAAACAGTCAAAATCAGTATAATTGCCTCTGATTTTATTCATTATATTCAGAAGTAAACTTTCCGCGGAGGAAAAGAAAAATCAAATAAGTAAAAGCCAGCTTTTGATGTTTATTTTAAGTGCATAATTCATTCTATAATGAATTCATTTTAATAAAAAATTTAAAGTGTACATGGTGATAGTAAGCTAAAAATTGTTAGTATAATAGGACTGAAAATGACCATATTTTTAGCCAATTATTTTATTTGTATGCCCTACCTGAAAAGTTTTATCAATTTATTTTTTAAATTATTTCCACATAGAGTTATGTATTTCCACCAGCGCGATGGTTAGAAATATACCTTTGTTACAAACCATGAGCTCTGGTAGCAGAGTGCCGAAGGCACTTGACTACTAACCAGAAGGCTGGTGGTTCAAACCCACCAGCCACTCCTCGGAAGGAAGATGGGACAATCTACTTCTGTAGTGATACTAACTCAGAAACCCAAGGAGGGGTCGCTGTGAGTCGGCTCTGACTTGACAACACATAACAACAACAACAACAAGTGCTGCGGAACATGCATGGAAAAGAATGCCATGACCAAAGCCTTCTCTTGTGGTTTAAAATGCAACTCTGTCTCCTCAGGAGGAAACTTTTAAAGCTGCTTCAAAACTTACATTCAAAAAGAAAAACTAATTAAAACATTTTAAAACTATCAACAGTATTACTGTAAGATGAAAGCACAGCATAAAAGCCATGATTACTATGATAACACAGATATTGAGTTACTCAAAAAGTAGGGCTTGGATGTCTTGCTCTTGATTTCACAGACATTATATTCACTGACATTAAGAAATAGTTTTCCTGTGTCATTTACATCTAAGGATCAGCAATAATAGAATTTCATTGCTACCTAGGACAAAATTTGCATGTGCACATTTTTCCAATTTCACAATGAATAAAGACCTGAGTTAAGGCACCTGGGGAGTAAAGGAAAAGATAATAATGGGTTCTCTGGGTGTTCTCAAGGGATTAATAACTCCAGGTGGTCTCAGAAAGCAGGGAAAATATCCCTTCAGGAGCTCTTGGGAGGAAGCCAGGGCATGCAGCTGGTATAGTGCTCAAGTCCTCTACACAAACCCTCCAATATGGGCCCTCATCATTCCCAGGGCAACACTGCCATGAACAACAATTACATCACAGGCTACAGTTTATCACTCGACAAGTAATTTCCAGAATGTTCTTGTGAAGTGAGATTTTGAAAGCCACACACAATCAGCTAGGGAAAGACAGTGAGAGATGAACCCTGCTGTCCCATCCTTCCCTCTCCTTTCCCCAGCCCTTCTGGAGAGAACCTGGCCAATGCAAGCAGAGTGCTAGCTGTTGAAGGCAGGTACTACCCAATCCACATCACACTGACTCAGATACCTGTGAGATCAAAAACAGGAAGGAAAGAACTGGAGGGTGCACTAGCAGTAAGAATGCAAAGGAGAAAGACTTCTCTAGTCATCCCATGTGTGCCTCCACCCAGTTTCCCTAGCTCTGCCCCAAGAGGAGCTGAGGGTTCAATCCTCAGTTCTGATAAAACCTCAACTCTATGATAATACTTTTCACTGCTGGGGTGTATTGAGTTACATGTCTAATGAGTACTCATCTTTCAACAGAAAAAAACACTTCAGCTTCCTTAAAGGGTTACAATCATGTTCTATGAATGTTTATTGACCACACAACATTGAGTTTATCCTCAGGACAAGGCAAAGACCTGCCATCAATGACATGATTTCAACTGTTCCTTAGTCCCAAGTACTGTTTGCAAAATGCTTTAGAGACTTCCTTATAAATGTAAGCTGCAAAGCCAAGATAAGCTTTTGTTTATAGCATCCAAAATCTTAGCAATTATTCTTAGCCTGTGAATTATGAATTAGCAAGATTTCATTATTTTTCTTCTAGAAAACAAGAGGCATCTGGTCCTGCAGAAAACCTAAAGAAATCCTTGGAACTGTGGTGGCATTAAAAAGCCTCTCAGTATTTATGTGGCTGTATGTTCAGAAGGGTCAAGGCCTCAAGGAGCACACTATTTAAAAGAAAAATGCAATGGAGAACATCAGCACTTTCCTCAGAAAAGTCTGATATATGTGTCACACTTTGTCTCCCTGTGAAGGAGCAATTCTCTGCATCATATAAAATGCAATTATGTTCCACTTGCCTTTCTAAGTAAAGGAAAAAAAATTATTTTAATATGAGGATTATTTTCAGCATCCTTTCACCTCCCAATTTAGCACCTTTTGCCACCTCTTAGAACACTTCCAAGTCTTTAGACTTTGATGCCCTATGACCAGATATTTTTCCTGACCCTTCTCATCCCCACATCTTCTTTTGTCCAATTCTGCTATCCTAAAGGAATTTATGATCAGAAGTGCTAAGTTTGAGTTAGTCAGATCCATGGATATAGTATGTTATAAAGGTGTTAAGTGTGTTATGAATGTTCCACAGAGATATGTGTTGGAATCCTAACCTCTGTACAAGGGGATGTCATCCTTTTTGGAAACAGAATTTTCTTTATTATGTCAATGCGGTCACATCAATATAAGGTATGCCCTAAACCTGAGTTATAAGGAGTTATAAGGAGCAGCAGAGACACAGAGAGACATGCACAAACTGAGGATTGCCAAGGAACCAAGGAAATCCAGGGCTGCAAAAGCTGAAAGAGATAAGGGTCTTCTCCTAGAGTCATAGAGAGCACCTTCCTCTGTGCCCAATGCTCTGAATTCAGATCTAGTCTCCTGAACTGTGAGAAAATAAATTTCTGTTCTTTAAAGCTGTTCACTTGTGATATCTGTATTATAGCAACACTAGTAAACTAAGCTCTGGTAGCTTGACTGCTAACTAGAAGGCTGGCAGTTCAAACCCACCAGCCACTTCTCAGAAGGAAGATGGGGCAATCTACTTTCGTAGTGATACTGCCTCGGAAACCAAAGGAGGGGTCTGTATGAGTCGGATCTGACTCGATGGCACATAACAACAACAACAACAGTAAACTAAGACAGAGTCCAAGCATCAGAAATTTTTAAGGGTCCCCAAGTGATTCAATGCGCATATAAGATTGAGAAGTACTGATATTAACCAATGATGTTAGTAATCAGATAGAACTCTTGCTTTAAAAAAAAAAAAAAAATAAGGGCATATACTTCAATCAGTAGAAGTTAACCAACCGCACTACATAGTCTGAGAAATAATTGTCCAAGGATGAATGCTTGGCCTCTGTGTTAGACCAGTAAGAAAACTAGTAGTTTGTGCTTGTGAGTCTTGAATGCTCCAAATTCTCTATTCAACCTACCCAGAAACAGGTCATAGCTAATGCAACACTCATCCTTCTTCCTGCTACCGCTAAGAAAGGCACAGTACAAAATAATCCAAATGCTCCAGGAGTAACCCATTTAGCTGCATGCAGGGTTAAACTCAAGCATGAACTCATAGGGCTAAACCTTTTGTGCTTTACAAGCAAATAAAAGTCTGATAAACTTGGTTCCTTTCTGAAAGAAGGACATGTTACTTTTCAAAAGACAAAGATATCATCCAATTTGTAAAATAATATGCTTAAATATTTAAGATGCAATCAAAATCAGTACCCATACCTTTCATATGAAGCCCAAAGAATCATTTGAGAAGAGAATGAAGTAGGTGTGAATTTGCTGGTATTGTGTCTTATCAACAAAAACAAATCTATCCAAATATATTATTAAACCATTTCTAGGAAATGGCTGTCTTCTAAGTAATTAAAGGCAGGCTTCCAGCCAACCATATGGGTAATGTTCTTTAAGAAAACACAATGCTTTCACCTTCACCTCTGGACTGAGCCTTCTTACCATGATTCACAAATATGACTGCACATGCAGTGGCCAGGACATTTGTAAAAGTATACAGTCTTGTGTCCTTTCAAAGAGTTGTTGTTGTTGTTAGGTGCCTTCCAGTCAGTTCCAACTCATATAGATCATAAGTAGAACAAAACCCTATCTGGTCCTATGCACTACTCAATAATAGTAATAACTGACAGTGGCTCTTGGGAATCTGTATCATAATGTAAAAATAACCATTCAGGAGACAGGTTTAAGATGCTAAAAAGCTCTTGGAAAGAAATAAGCTGGATCCATACCTTCACAATGAAGTAGGATAATATCTAAACAGATCATAACTTAATAATTAATTAATTAACAAAAATGAAACTATGGGAGAATTTTTCTATCATCTCAGAATGGTGAAATCTAGACCACATGAAAGAAATGATAAATTCAACACTATAAAATAATTTAAATGTTGTTATATAAACTTATTAAAAAATAATAAAATCAAAAGAAAAACAACAAACTGGAAAAAATGTTTAATTTATGCATTAAACCAGTTGATCTTCCTAATGTAAAGAGCTCCAACAAATCAATAAGAACAAAACATCAACAACCCAATAAAAAAGTGATCAAAAGATTAGAATACACAGTTAACAGAACAGGAATAAGAAATGGCTTATATGCATACAGAAAAATGAATTATAAAAACCACAATAGTAATTTAAAAACTACACTGAAATACATTTTCACAGTTTGGAATAGTATGAGTCCCAAAATTTGGTAACACACTATCCTAAACAATGTGTGGGGAAATCAGTTTTTCCATCTATTTCTTGTACAATACGAATAACTATGGAAGAAAATTTGCAATAGCTACCCAAATTACACACAGTCATATCATTTGACCTCACAATTATTATTCTGCTCTATAGAAATATTTAAAGACATATGAGAAGATATGTGTACAAAGTTATTTATTGGAACATTGTTTACAACAGCCTGAATGTCCATTAAAAGAGTTTTTGTTTGTTTGCTTGTTTTTAATTAAATTATGACATAACCATACAATTAAGTACCAGACAGGATAAAAAATAAATAAATGAAAATAAAGCATGAGGGACTTTCTTTATCTACTGACATGTGGTCATGTTCAAGGAAATAAATCAAATGCAGGACTGACTGTGTGTAGATGATTGTACTACTTGCGTTTTAAAAGAAAAAAAAAAAAAAGCACAAGGAAAGGAGCACAGATTTTCCTTGCTCTCTGAACTCTCAGTCTCAGAAGATTTGCTATGATGACTGCTAATTACTTTTACTCCAAATTCCCTATCCCCTATTCACATTGAGAAAAACACTGTAATGAATCTACATACAAATACCAACAAACATTATGCATGATCCCAAGAAAGAACAGAGTGAGATTCAGTCATTTTTCAGATGTTCTCTAGACAGAATTGAATCTATGCTGATGTCATCTAATCAATTTCTGCATTATTGCCATCATCTTTCCCATATTTTAAGTATAAGTATCTTCTAAAAGTAGAAATGCCTGTGAAGAAAATGGATGAATCTAAGAGATACAGGAATGCCTATATATAAAGAAAAGCTTAAAGTAATACAGCATGGAGGTGAATTCAACAAAGAACATGTCACTTGTGCCTGATGATCTGGGAGCAGTGCTTCTCGATCTGTTATGTGCCTGCAAAACCCTGGGAGTCTCAGCAAAATGCAGATTCTGATTGAGTAGGTCTATGTTTCAGCCTGAGCTTCTGCATTTCTAACAGTCTCTCAGGTGATGTGGATACTGCTGGCCCATGGACCACATTTTCAGTAGCAAGTTTAGAGTATCACTGCATACTGTATATAAATGTATGTATTATTTTATTTATTAAGTATTAAATATTTAGGCTCTTGATGTTTTATGCAAACATTCTTTGTTAATTGTTATAACAATTGGAGAAACAGATTTAGATTTCTGATAGCCTGGAAATATATTATTATTTACCTTTTTAAGATAATGCAATGTAAACTCAAATTATGCAAAAATTTGGAATCCAACATGTTTTCAGAAATATGTATGTGCGTGTGCTTGGGTATGCAAGTGTATGTGTGTGTATGTACTACCTTCTATGTGCATAAAATAGCTTGAAATCTCTGGAGGTATAACAAGAAATTTAATCTTGTGCAGATAGGAAACATGAATAGTATGCATGTTTTCTTATATTTCCTTTTCTAACTCTTAAATTTGAGTCATTATTGTTATTAGGTGGAATAGAGTGCATTCCAACTCATCATAATCCTATCTATGGACAAATAGAACAAAACATTGTCGTGTCCTGCACCATTCTTACAATCATTGCCATACTTGAGCCCATTGTTGCAGCCACTAAGTAAATGCATCTTGTTGAGGGCCTTCCCCTTTTTTGCTGATGCTCTACTTGTCCAAGCATTATGTCCTTCTCGAGGGACATGTCCCTTCTGATAATATGACAATGTAGGTGAGGCAAAGTCTCATCGTCCTCACTTCTAAGGAATATTCTGTTTATACTTATTTTAAGACAGATTTGTTCATTCTTCTAGTAGTCCATAGTATACTCAATATTCTTCACCAAAACCATACTTGAATAAAATCTATTTTTCTTCAATATCCTTTATTCATTGTCCAAATTTTGCATGCATATGAGAGTATTGCTTTTTGGTACTTTAAAATGGTCTTTCACAAAAGATTTGCCAATGATTTCTTCACTGCTGCTTCTATAGGCAATGATTGTAGAACCAAATAAAATGAAATCTTTGACAATTTCAATCTTTTCCCCATTTATCATGGTGATGTTTATTAATTAAGTTGTGAAGATTTTTGTTTTCTTTATGTCAAGGTTTAATCCATACTGAAGGCTTCTTTGATCTTCATCAGTAAGGGCTACAAATCTTCACTTTCAGAAAGCAAGGTTATGTCATATGCATGTCACAGGTGTTAATGAATCTTCCTCCAATCCTGATGCTGTTTTTCTTCATGTAGTCCACTTTTGTCAGATTATTTGCTCACATTTGTATTCAAAAATTATGGTGAGAGGATAAAACCCTGACACATACCGTTCCGTTATTTAAACATGAAGCATCCTCTTGTGTTTGAATGACTGCCTCTTGATTTATGTAGAGATTCCACATGAATGTCATTAAGTGCTCTGGAATTCCCATTCTTTGCAATGTTATCCATAATTTGTTGAGATCCACACTGTCAAATGCCTTTGCATAGTCAAAACACAGGTAAACATTGTGGTAGTTAAATTTGTAAGTCAACTTGGCTAGGTCTGGTTGAGTGGCTGAGCAGCTGGTGGTAGTTATTCTCCATGATGGGACGGCAATCAACTCCATGGCTGGATCTACTACAAGCAGCTGAGTAGCTGCCTTTGGGATGTGGTCTGCTTCCTGTACATAAGAAGCTGCCTTGGGGATAGTCTCTAGCATATGGCACGCTTGGACACTGCATATAACCCTGTCTTTGTTCAGTAGCTTGCCATGCTCTGCCAATCTTGGGACTTACAATGAACTTCAATTAATGGCCTTCCGTGTAGTTTGGTAACATTGGGACTGTGCCTTTTTACTTGTCATCCTTGGGTTTGTCAGTCTCAGCAGCCAGCAGCTGTCTGAGTGAAGAAAAGCCTCTAGCTCCAGTGGGCCGGGAGCAAGAGGTAGAGCTGAACCCCAAGGTTGAGGGGCTTTCACCCAGCCCCTAGAATTTGGCACTTTGAACTTGGACTTAAAGCCTCCAAATTGTAAGAATAAACTCCTTTTTGTTAAGACCATCCCATATGTGGTATATTCTGGTCAGAACAAACATCTTTCTGGTATTCTCTGCTTTTAGCAAAGATTCATGTGATGTCAGCAATGATATACCTTGGTAGCGTAGTGTCTAAGGAACTTGACTGCTAACCAGAAGGCTGGCGGTTCAAACCCACCAACCACACTTCAGAAGAAAGGTTAGGCAATTTACTTACATAGTGATACCACCTCGGAAACCCAAGGAGGGCTTGCTATGAGTTGGGTCTGACTCAATGGAACATAACAGCAACAACAACATACCCTATTCCAAGTCCACTTCTCAAGTTGGCTTGAATTTCTAGCCAAGAATTTCCTTGTTGATGTACTTTGGCAACAATTTTTGAATTATCTTCAGCAGAATTTTACTTACTTATGATATTAATGATACTGTTCAATAATTTCCATATTCTGTTAAATAACTTTTCTTTGGATGGGAACAGATATGGATCTCTTCAGTCAGTTGGCCAGATAACTATCTTACAAATTTCTTGGCATAGATAAGTGAGCACTTCCAGTGTTGCATCTGTTTGTTGAAACATTTCAATGGGTATTCTGTCAATTCCTGAAGCCTTGCTTTGTTCCATTGCCTTCAGTATAGTTTAGACTTCTTTCTTCAGTGGCATTAGTCCTTGATTATATGCTCCTTCTTGAAACAGTTAAACATCTACAATTCTTTTTAATACAGTGACTGTGTGCATTCCTTCCAGCTTCTTTTGATGCTTCCTACATTGTTCAATATTTTGCCCATATAATCCTTCAAAAGAAATTACAGTGGTATAGTGGGTAAGGCATTTGGCAGATAACCAGAAAGTAGTGGTTCAAACCCGCCAGCTGCTCCATGGGAGGAAGATAAGGTAATCTACTTCCATACATATTTACAGCCTTGGAAACCCAATATGGGTCACAATGGGTCAGAATTGACTCAATGGCAGTGGGTTTGTGTTTGAGTAGAATCCTTCAATATTGCAATTTGAGGCTTGAATTTTTCTTCAGTTCTTTCAGCTTGAGAATGTTCTTTTTTTTGGTTTTCTAACTCCAGGTCTTTGCACATTTCATGATAATGCTTTACTTTGTCTTCCTGAGGCATTGTTTGAATTGTCTGTTCAGCTCTATTACGTTATTATTTCTTTAAAAAAAAAATTATTGTGATTTGAGTGAAAATTTACAGAGAAAATTCACTTTCCATACAGCAGTTCACAAACACTTTGTATCATGACATTGACTACAACTTACCACAATGCAACAGCTCCCCTCCCACTTCCTCGTGATAATTACCTCTTCCCTGTGTCCATCCTTCCATGCACTCCTGCCCCCTGAGCTGTCTCCCTGTGCATAAGCAGCCCTTCTTTCTCCCTTGATTGTTCTCTCCAAGGAGTGTATCTACCTCAGGTAAATGTTCAACTCATAT
>NW_006922602.1:276536-282391 GCF_000298275.1 Orycteropus afer afer
TGGATTTCTATCTGTAGATTTAGAATTGTTTCTAATTTTTCATTTAATTTGTCATTTTCTTCTTGTATTTTCTTCTGAAAATCTTCTAGGGTTTTTTTCTGTGTTTTCTTTGGTCTGTCTCTCAATCCTTTGAAGATATCTAAATATAATTCTTTTGAATTCATTATCAGAGAGTTCCAATACTGCTTCTTCCTCAGGGATGTGTTCTGGGTCTGTATCCTGCTCCCTTGTTTCTACCACTTTATCTTGCTTTTTTGTGTGGACTGTGATGTTCTGTAGTCTCTGAGACATCTTGACATTGTTGTATTTAGATCTCTGTTAACTGTTTGTGAAAAGCAGCCAAGGGTGATTCAGGCTCTTCTTAGTGGTTTTTTATCCTTGGCCCATTGGTGGAGATGGAGGTGGTGGCTCTCACTCAGTAAGTGAACTTGTAGGACGTGTGGATGTCGTTGCGTCTTATGGGGACTGTTGCTGTCTCTCACTCAATTTGACAATAATTGCAATTGAATAACCATAAAAATACTAAAAGCACATGGACAAAGAATATATCATGTAATCACACAGTAACAGTAACCAAAAAAAAAAAAGGAAAAAGGGAAAAAGAAGAAGGAAAAACAAAGAAAACTTGCAATATCTGGGGATAGGGCAATAAGAGAAAAAAGGTAAAGAAGGAGAATAATGAAGAAAAAAATGTGAAAAATGCAAAAAGAAAAGCAAGGAATGGGGTTAACTATGAGGAAAAAATAAAGAAAAAGAAAATTTCAACCAAGAACAAGGAAAAGAAAAAGAGCTGAAAACTAGGATCTGGGAGGGGAAGAATAAGGAATAATTGTAAAAAGTACAAAACTATTCATAATAGTAGTAGCTTTAAAACAGAGAAAAACTAGCAAATTAAAAACCAGAAAAAAGAAAGAGAAAAAAAAAAAAAAAGAACAAGAGAAACAGAAAAAAATCAGGGGAAGGTAGGGCAGGGCACCCAGGCTCCATCTAAGCACACAGACTGGGATGGAGTTCCTGAGGGCCCAAAAGGTGGTTGGGAGTGGGGGATGGCTGCACCTCCATTTACCAAGGGGTGTGGGGTATAAGAGTAACAAGAGGAATGTCACACCTTTTCAGTCGTGCATGTCCAGAGTTTCCTTGGGGTTACTGGCAAGCAAAACTTGTTCTTAAGCCCCTAGAATCTGGGAGAGCATTGTCTCTTTAAATATCCAAAATGGTCAAGCCGCTTGTAAACATTCAAAATGGCTGCACCCTCCGGACAGGCAAAAGTTCACAGCTCAGCCCACCTTCCTCTTCGCTGCTACTTTGCCTTATATTCCCAGCCACCAGAGCAGTCCTTCCTGACATCCCTGGCTAACAGGGCTGATTTTTAGGTTAATTCTTAGGTCCTACCACCACTCAGCACTCTCCAAGATGTCTGTGCTGTGCCATCAGGATTGCTCAGGATCACTGCCAGACTACAGCTCTGTGTGTCTCCATTTTTGGTATTTTCATGCAAATTCTTCTGTTGGTTGGAGTTTAGTCCACTTCTATAGCCTTCCCTTCAAGGCAGCTCAGGGGTCCAGGATTATATTCTGTGTCTGTGTTAATTGGCTCCCCTTTTCTTTGTTGAAGAGGGTCTGTGCAGTCTTTCTGCCTATTCTGCCATCTTACCAGAAGTCTACTTTATTATTTCTTCCATTCACTTTAGCTACTCTCCATTTAATAGTAACTTTCTGAGCCTCTTCTGACATCTATTTTGGTCTTCTTTCCTTCCTTTTCCTTTCTTCATAAACGATGTTCTTGATGTCATCCCATAACATGTCTGGTCTTGGGTCATTAGTGTTCAATGTGTCAAATCTATTCTTGAAATGGTCTCTAAGTTCAGGTGGGTTATACGCAAGGCTCTACTTTGGCTCTCATAAACTTCTTTTCATTTTCTTCAGCTTCACTTGAACTTGCATAAGAGCAATTGCTGATCTTTTCCACAGTCCGCCCTTAGCCTTATTCTGACTGATAATATTGACTTTTCCCATAGTTTCCTTGCACAAATGTATTTGATTTGATTCCTGTTTATTCCATTTTGTGAGGCCCATATGCATGTATAGTCACCATTTGTATTACTGGGAAAAAAAGAAGATATTTGCAATGAATAATTTGTCAGTCTTGCAAAATTCTATTATGTGATTGCTGATGGTGTTTCTATCACCAAGGCTATATTTTCCAACTATCAATCATTTTTTGTCTACCACTTTTGCCACTCAATCACCAGTAAATATCAATGAATCTTGATTGCATGTTTGATCAACTTCAGATTGAAGAAGTTGGTAAAAATTTCAATTTCTTCCTCTTTGATATTCGTGGTTGGTGTGCAAATTTTAAAGATCATATTAACTGTTCTTCCTCACAGGCTTATGGATTATCCTATCACTATCACTGACAGCATCATACTTCAGGACAGATCTTATAATTTTCTTTTTGACAATTAATGCCACACAATTCCTCTTCAATTTTTAATTCCTAGAATAGTAGACCATGTTGTTGTTGTTGTTGGGTGCTGCCATTTCAGCTCCAACTCATAACAAATCCATGTACAACAGAACAAACAGTGCCCAGTCAAATGCCATCCTCACAATCCTTGGTATGCTCAAGCCCATCTTTGTAACCACTGTGTCAGTCTGTCTTGTTGAAAGTCTTCCCCCTTTTCACTGACCCTCCAAGCATGATATCCTTCTCCAGGTAATGATTCCTTCTGTCAATGACCAAAGTAAGTGGGATGAAATTTGGCCGTTCTTGCTCTTAAGGAGAATTCCCGCTGCAAGTCTTCTAAAACAGGTTTGTTCATTCTTCTGACACTCTATGGTATTTCATTATTTTTTGCCAACAGCACAATTTAAAATCATAAATTCTTCAAACTTCCATATTCATTGTCCAGCTTTCCTATTTATATGAGATGATTGAAAATACCCTGGCTTGTAGCAAGCACACCTTATTCTTCAAAGTGACATCTTTGCTCCTTAGCACTTTAAAAAGGTCTTCTGTGGCAGATTTGACCAGTGTAAAACAACATCGCATTTCTTGACTGCTGTTTCCATGGGCATTGATTGTGGATCCAAATAAAATGAAATCCCTGACAACTTCAATCTTTTCCCCATTTATCATGATATTGCTTATTGGTTCAGTTGTGAGGATTTTTGTTTTCTCTTTGTTGAGGTGTAATGCATACTGCAGACTGTAGTCTTTGATCTTCATCAGTAAGTAAGTGCTTCAAGTCATTTTCACTCTCAGCAAGTAAAGTTGTGTCATCATGATATTACAGGTCATTAATGGTCTTCCTCCAATCCTAATGCCTCATTCTTCTTCATATTATCCAGATTTTCAGATTATTGGCTATGCATACAGATTGAATAAGTATGGAGAAAAGATACAACACTGACGCACATCCTTAAACCATACACATGATTTTAAACAGTACAGTAACCCCTTCTTCTGTTCAAATGACTACCCTTTTTGTCTATGTACAAGTCCCTCATGAGCACAATTAAGTGTTCTGAAATTCTAATTCTTCACAATGTTATCCATAATTTGTTATGATCCACACAGTTGAATGCCTTTAAACCAAAAAAAAAGGAAAAAACCACCTTACTCCCATGAAATAAATCTGACTCATAGCAACTCCTCCTTGGGTTTCTAAGGCAGTATTACTACAGATGTAGATTTCCCAACTTTCCTTCCAAGGAGTGACTGGTGGGTTTGAACCACCAGCCTTCTGGTTAGCAGTCAAATGCCTTAGGTACTATACCACCAGAGCTCTCCAAATGCCTTTGCGTAGTCAATAAAACACAGGTAAACATCATTCTTGTATTCTTTGCTTTCAGCCCAGATCTATCTGATATCAGCAAGGGATATCCCTCGTTCCATGTTCTCTTCTGAATCCAGCTTGAATTTCTGGAAGTTCCCTGTGAATATACTGCTGCAACCATTCTTTAATTATCTTCAGCAAAATTTTATTTGCATGTTATTGATTAGTTATTACTTAATTAATAAACTAATTATTAATGATATTGTTTGACAATTTCCACATTCTATTGAATCACTTTTATTTGGAATGGGCACAAAACTCGATCTCTTCCTGTCAGTTGGCCAAATTTCTTTTGTGTTCCAACTGTGTTCTTTTAAATGTGTTCCAAATTTCTTGGCATAAACCAGTAACTGCCTCCAGAGTTGCATCAGTTTGTTGAAACATCTCAATGGGTATTCTATCCATTCCTGAGGCCTTGCTTTTTGCCAATTCCTTCAATGCAGCTTGGACTTCCTCCTTCAATGTCATTGGTTCTTGGTCTTATGCTACCTCCTGAAATAGTTGAACATCAACCAATTCTTTTTAGTACAGTGACTCAGTGTTCCTTCTATCTTGTCTTGTTGCTTTTTGCATTGTTCAATATTTTGCACATAAAATTCTTCAGTGTTGCAGTTTGTGCTTGAATTTTTTTCTTCAGTTCTTTTAGCTTGAGAAATGTTGAGGAAATTCTTCCCTTTTGGTTTTCTAACTCCAGATTTTTGTGCATTTAATTATAACATTTTACTTTATCTTCTCAAGATGCCATTTGAAATCTGTTCAGCTCCTTTCTTTCATCAGTTTTTCCATTTGCTTTAACTACTCTATGTTCAAGAGTGAGTTTCAGAGTTCTTCTGACATCTCCTTTGGTCTTTTCTTCCTTTCCTGTATTTTTCATGACCTTTTGCTTTCTTCATATATGATGTTCTTGATGTCATTCATGAATTATCTTGTCTTCAGTCACTGGTTTTCAATGCATCAAAGCTATTCTTCAGATGGTGCCTAAATTCAGGTGGGATATAATTAAGGTCATATTTTGGCTTTAATGGACTTAATTTTAATTTTCTTCAGCCTCAGCCAAAACTTACATATGAGTAATTGATGGTCTGTTCCACAGTCAGCTCTGGGTCTTCCCAGTCTATTTTAAGCATGGAAGCTCCACTAAAATGGGTCCATCATGGGTAACTCTGCCTCCAGCTCCACAGCAACATTCAAGCCATGAAGTACAACAAACTGACAGATGAATGGTGGATAGTAAACCATGTGATTATTCGATTCAGAATGACCAGTACCAGACCACTGCAACTCACTACTGCCTAGGATACCAGCCTTCAAGTGCTCCATTTCATCTTTGACAACTTCCAGTTTTCCTTGATTCATACTTCATACATTCCACATACCAATTACAAATGGATATTTTCAGCTGTTTCTTCTCATTTTGAGTCATGCCACATCAGCTGATTAAAGTCTAGAAAGCTTTATTTCATCCACATCACTAAGGTCGACTCTACTTTGAGAAGGCAGCTCTTCCCTGGTTGTATTTTGAGCACCTTCCAGCCTGAGCAGCTCATCTTTCAGCACTGTATCAGATAATGTTCCATCACTATTCATGAGGTTTTCACTGACCAATTTTTTTCAGAAGTAGATCCTGAGGTCCTCCTTCCTAGTCGGGCTTTGTCTGGAAGCTCTGCTGAAACTCATCCATCATTGGTAACTGTGGTGGTTAAGTTTGTGTGTCAACTTGGCTGGGCTTCGTTGAGTGGCTGGGCAGCTGAATGTTATTGTTCCACATGGTGACAGTGGTAATTAAGTCCATGATAGAATCTATTGGGGCAGCTGAGTAGCTGCTTTGGGTATGTGGGCTACTTCCCATATATAAGAAACAACTTTGGAAGTGGTCTCTATCTTATGGCACGCTTAAACCCTGCATGCAGCTGTGTCATTGTTGAGCAGCCTGCCATGCTCTGCCAACCTTGGGACTTTCAATGGACTTGAATTAATGGCCTGCCATGTGGTTTGGTAACATCAGGACTGTGTC
>NW_006922602.1:282491-283154 GCF_000298275.1 Orycteropus afer afer
ATCCCAGTCGCTACTTGCCAAAGTAAGAGGTGGAATAATGTTTTGTGCAGTATGTTATGCCAATTGAGTTTGATGTGCCCTACGACTATGGTCATGAGCCCACAGGTTCAACTACTCAGTCCCTCTGGGTGGCTGGCTGTGACCAAGCAGTGACTACAACCTTGTCTCTTGTCAGCTCTACTATACACCTGGGAATTCAGATCATACACATAAACTTATAGGACCATTGTCTGCTAACCCTATACATGTTCTTGGGTACACTCCCCAATTCATAGACATACCTACTAGTTCAGCCAGTCCACCCATCTGTCCGCCCATCTATCCACCCGTATACCCATGTTTGCCTTCACTTACAATGCAATACTGTATGTGCAAAAGGGTTCATCTTTCTTGTCTGTACCTCCCATTCACCTCTCTATGTCTTTCTCTTCCTCAATGCCACCATATTGATCACTCATATTTGGTACATTGCCGTTCTCTTCACTGAAATCAATACTTATCTCTATCTATCTAACAATGTTCCCTTCCCTCCCCTCCCCCCCAGTAACCAACAAACAAAATTTCCTGCCATAGATAAACCTTTCCTTGATTTTAAAATAATGGACTAATACAATATTTGTCCTTTTGTGATTGACTTATTTCACTCAGCATAATGTCCTCCAA
>NW_006922602.1:283254-300675 GCF_000298275.1 Orycteropus afer afer
ATGGCCTGCCATGTGGTTTGGTAACATCAGGACTGTGTCATTTTATTTGTCAACCTTGGGCTTGTTAGTCTTAACAGCTAGCAGCTGCCTGAATGAAGAGATGCCCTCTAGCTTCAGTGGGCCAGGAGCAAGAGGCAGAGCTGAAGCCCAAGGTCAAGGGCTTTCACACACCCCTAAAGCCTGGCACTTTGAACTTGGACTTCTAGCCTCCCGAACTGTAGGAGAATAAACTCTTATTTGTTAAGGCCATACCATTTGTGGTATATTCTTCTCAGAGCAGCACTAGGTAACCAGAACAATAACCTTGCTGGTATTTAAAATCCAGCATCACAGCAACATGCAAGCAACCACAGTATGACAAACTGACAGATGAATCACGTGACTAGATTATTTATTAAAAAGCATTAATAAGTTCCCCTTCTGAAACTGATGCACTCTTGAAGTAGAACAGAAAAGAAAGGAGTTATACGGAAAATTATATGGAAGTTATATGGGAGTTATATGGAAGAATTAGTGGTTTAGTAGATTCAGTGGTTCACCCTCTATGTGGAAAATCTGGGTTTAATTCTCAGCCAATGCAACCACCATTTTTCTGTCAATAGTGGATTGTTGTTGTTATGTTGCTAGAAAGGAGTTCTGGTGATGTAGTGGTTAAAGCATTTGCCTGCTAACCAAAAGGTTGGTGCTTTGAACCCACCAGCCACTACACTAAAGAAAGTTGAGGCATTCTGCTTCTGTAAATACTTACAACTTTGGAAACCCTATGGGGCAGTTCTGCTCTGTCCTGGAGAGTTACTATGAATCAGAATCAATTCGATGGTAGTGGGTGATGTGAAACCTAAAACTAAACAGTTCCTCAAGGAAAATCTAGGGGCAAATTTAAGGGCCCTAATATATGGCATAAATAGACTATGAAGCATAACTCAAAATGCACAAACAGCAGAAGATAAACCAGATGATTGTGAAATTCTAAAAATTAAATTTTCATGTCCTTCCAAAGACTTCTTCAAAAGAGTCAAAAGAGAACCTACAGAGTGGGAAATTGGTAATGACATATCTGACAAGAGATTTATCTCTGGAATTTATAGAAAACTCCAACACCTCAATAACAAAAAGACAAACAATCTGATTAAAAAATGCGCAGAAGACATGAACAGACAATTCACCAAGGAGAATATTCAAGTGGCCAACAAACATATGAAGAAATGCTCACGATCATTATCTATTAGAGAGATGCAAATAAAAACAACAATGAGAGCTAGCAATTTACTTCCAAAAATCAACCAATGAAAACCCTGTGGATTACAATGGTCTGGTCTGCAACCAGTCTTGGAAATGGCCCAGGACCAAGCAGTGTTTTGCTCTGTTGTGTAGGGGCCAACTCAACTGCAGTTAACAACAACAAATTTACAGAAGGCTTTTTCAGGAAAGAGATGATGTCAAACTGATCCTGACCAGTTTGGACTACAATGGTTTTGTAATCACTGAATGAGCAGTGACAATTTTTGCCATTACTTTTTGAAAACTACTTCCTAAAATTATGGACCTGATTTTAAAATCACATCATAGAAAAGGGCTAATAATAAAAATAAACAGCATTTGATCCTCCATGCTCCATCCTAGACAGAGCTACAGAAGAAGTCGTCCTTAATATTTTCTTCCCATGATTACCTCTATGCTGACAATACATTTAAACACCTATTTATAGATTCAGGAATTTAAACATTAACCATTTCATGTCTGATATGACTGATGAGGATTTAGTTACTTACACTGTTCCCCAGATCCTCTCCTCTCATAATCTCCTCAAAATAGTGACATCATTGCTTTTTCTGGTTTCTTATTTGTTATTTTCATAACTGCAAGTAAAATATTTTCATTTTTATTTCTTATTGCAACAGCCAATTCAGTACCTTAACTCCCCACTCTGTATTATAAGAACATTCCTCCCCCTGTCCCTGTCCTTCCTCTTAGCTCACTCTCTGCATCTTTGGTCCTCCAAATTTTGCTGTCAATATTTTACATTGCCAAGGTGATAACATTTACATTTTATTCTCGGTAACAAATATGTAGTCCATAAGTTGAAATTTAAGGTAGTGTTTACTTCATTTTGTCTATGAAGTATGTTCACTGTATAGCACCATCAATAGTGTGATAAGATTATGTGTTATTTCTGGAACAGCTTTATTTTCCTAGAGCTCCTATAATTGATTTTCATATCTTCCTTCCATTATTTAACTTTTTTGTATCTTTCAATACTTCAAAAGTTTTTCCTAATTTTTTCATTTTTCCTCTATAATATTATGCCATATTTTTCTACTGTCTCACCCTTACCAGAACACTCTAGTGTCTGCTGAAATCTGTTCTGCTATCTAGCTCAGCTAACACAATTCTCTTCCTACACTTCCTTCATTGCTTTCCTGGTTGTTTTCCTTCTTTTCTGAAACTGTTGGTGTTTTCTCCCTTTCTCTCTTTTAACTCTCCTGTTTTACTGGAGTATGTCCATAAGTAACTTTCTATAAAAATATATATGAGGAGATAAACTTTCTAAGTTCTTATCTGTTTTAAAAATTTTTATTCTACCCTCATACTTTATGGGCAGCTTTCTGAGTTTGATCTAGTTTGAATATTTTTCTTCCTCAGAATTTTTCCACAGCTTTTTTGTTTGTTTCTTTGTTCTCTGTATGCTCTACTGCATTCATGGATGCATTTGCAACACATATCAATACATAGGTAGAGATAACCTTTTAGTAAAAATGAAGTCTAATGTCTTTATAAGTACTGTTCCTTAAATGCAACAGAGAACTCCAGGGGTATAGTGGATAAGGCATTTGGCTGCTAACTAGAAGGTCAGCAGTCCAAACCCACCAGCTGCTCTGTGGAAGGAAGACGGGATGATCTACTTCCATAAGGATTTACAGCCTCAGAAACCAAATGGGGGTCACTATGAGTCAGAATCCACTTGATGGCAGTGAGATATATACATATATATTTTTTCGGTTACATGCAACAGCTAATTTTTCCTCTTCACTGAAATATCTTAGCATTTTTTTATCCTAGATATCTGAAATAATGTATTTTTATTTTTTTATTTATACACTTAATTATTATAAAGACTTATAAGAGTAGTTTCAAGGAAAGTGTCTTCTACTTCACATTTTTATTAATGAGACTTCTATGTTTTCTTTCTTACCTTTTTCTGGAGGTCATAGTTAGCAAGTAGAAGGCTTCCTGGATTCTTCCTTTATATATCCCATGTTTAATTTCCTTGTCTCTTCTTTAGTTCTATTCCTGGAAAATTTCCTTGCTATCTTTCTACCCCTTCACTGAGTTTTTGCAATGTTGTTTTTGTTATGGGCAGTCAAGTCAGACCCAACTCATAGAGACCCCTCCTTGGGTTTCCAAGGCAATATTGTTGATAAATTATGAGAGCTCTTTCGCATTCTCTAATTCTTTGTGATTTGTTCTTGAATCTTGATGAAGATATAAGAATTTTGATGATCTTCTAGTGACTGAATTATCTGTTTCCTTAAAGGATTTATCTTGTCACAGAGTTTTGCAGGGAGATGGGGGAAGATGACATTTCCCTCAGCTACAGCCCTCCCTGAGTTTAGTTAGATACTACCCTCTCCAGATTGTTTGAGCATTTGCTACAATTCCACCTGTTTTTATCTTCAAAATTTGTTGAAGCATCTTTTTCTACTATTTTCCCACTCCCTACTCATTTTGTTGTCATTGTGGATTTATATTCTTTAATTCTTCACTATAATTGTCATGGAGTCTCTCTTGGTTAAGAGAAGGTCTAGGGAAGAAATAAGTAGATGACTCAGTCTGCCATCTTCAAATGAAGCATCGCTTTTACATTATTACAATAACAGTATTGCATTGCTCACCAACATTTGACTGGAGAGAAAGCTCTTGGTCAATAACTCCTTGCAGCTAACATAAGGAGGTGCTCCTCAGCCTAAGCAAGGGTTTGAGCTTCTTGAGGAAAAGTACATTTTAAAAAAGTCAAACTATCACAACAGAAGCAACGAAAATAAAAAGGATAATATCAGGATACTATGAAGAACTGTATTTCAAAAAATTTGAAAACATAGAAGAAATGAACAGATTTCTCAAAACATACTACCTACCAAAGCTAACACAGACAGGTGAAAAATATGAACAGACACATAACAAAAGAAAAAAAAAATGAACAGGTCATTAAGAAAGGAAAAACTACTAACAACAAAAAAAGTCCTGGCCAGATGGCTTCACTGGAAAATTCCATGAAACATTCAGAGAAGAGCTGACACCAATCCTACTCAAATTATCCAGAACATAGAAAAGGATGGACTCCTCCTAAATTCATTTTATGAAGCAACCATAACCCTGATACCAAAGCCAGGCAAACACACACTAAGGAGGAAAACTACAGATCAATATCCCTCATGAATATAGACACAAAATTCTTTAACAAATTCCTAGCCAATACATTTTAACAAAATATCAAAAAAAAAAAAAAAAAATCATGACCAAGTGAGATTCATACCAGGCATGGAAAGATGATTCAATATAAGAAAAACAATCAACTTAATCCATCACATAAGAACCAAATGATCATATCAATCAATGCAGAAAACACATTTGATAAAATCCAATACCAATTCCTGATATAAACTCTCAGAAAAATAGGAATATAAGGAAAATTGTTTAATATAAGAAAGGGTTCATATGCAAAATCAAGAGCAAACATTATTCTCAACAAAGAGAAACAAGCAGCATTCCCTTTGAGAAAGGGAACCACACAAGGATGCCCACTATCACCACTTCCGTTCAACATTGTGGAAGCTCTGGTTGCTGTAGTGCCTAAGACATTTGACTGCTAACCAGAAGGCTGGCAGTTCAAACTCACCAGCCAGTCCTTGGAAGGAAGATTGGATAAGCTACTTCCATAGAGATATCACCTCAGAAACCCAAAGAGGGATTACTATGAGTCAGAAAAGACTCGATAGCAGTGAGTTTGTTTGTTTGTTTGTTTAAATTCAACATTGTATTGGAAGTCCTAGCCAGGGCAAAAGGGCAAGAAAGGAAAATAAAAGATACTAAAATTGGTAAGGAAGAAGTAAAAATATCCCTATTTGCAGATGATATAGTCTTATACATAGAAAATCCCAGAGACTCAGGGGGGTGGGGAGAAATGCCTACTAGAACTAATAGAACTAATTGAAAGATTTAGCATAGTGGCAGGATACAATATCAACAACAACAAAAAAAATCATTTGGATTCCTCTACAACAAGAACTAGATCTCTGAAAAGGAAATAAGGAAAATGATACCATTTACAACAGCTACCAAAAAGATAAAATACTTGGGAATAAATTTTACCGAGAACTGTAAAAATTTTTTCAAAAAAGTCAAAATACCATATTCTACAGTCGTCTGTTGAATGTCTCTAGAGTGGCCATCTGCCTTTCCGTGCTAAGAATTCACATAAGGCAACTTGGAACTTAATTTAGTTATATAACTCGTTCTGATTTTTTCTGGTTCATATTGAAATATTATACTTTGCTTTTCTTTCTAGGATTATTTGACATATAGTAAACAGAATCTTTTACATAATAAAAAATGCTTAATTATCAAAGGAGTTAAAATATTATACAGTCACTTAAGACTAGGATGGCGTAGTGCCTAAGGCATTTGCCTGCTAACCAGAAGGCTGACAATTCAAAAACACTAGCCACTCCTTGGAAGGAAGGTTGGGCAATCTACTTCCATAGTGATACTGCTTCAGAAACCCAAGAATGGGTCGCTATGAGTTGGGTCTGACTCCACAGCAGTGTGTTTGTTCATTCAATGACTAGGGCGTTACTGTAACTTAGGTGCTCTGACTCTGTTTCCTTTCTAGTGATCTATTTTAGAGTCTGCTTCTTGTGAGCCCGTGAGATGGGATAGGGACAGATGTACATGATTACTCATCAAAGTGATTGATTTTTTTTTTTTCTCTTTTTGACAAAACATTGTGTCATGGTTATGCACAGCCCTGATTCCATTTAAATATCTGTGTGACAAATATTCTGCAGAGGAAAAAGGACAAGACTTGAGTAATGTCACTAATTCAGCATACATAATTTGTTAACACAGTTCTGATTCAGAGCTATGAAATTCTTAGAATTAATGGAATATATAAAAGATGGAAGGTCCAACTTTTACTTTTCTTGTAGCAGTTCATTTTATGTCAAATCCTACCTTTTTTTAATACAGATTAATATCTTAAAGTCATTTAATATACAGGTGGCTTATTTTATTCATTTCCATTTTTAAAACATTTACCTAGAAAATTAATTTGTTTACAAAGCTAATTCTCTCATCTTCCACTCTTGCTCAGTAAATATTTACTAAAGATTTGTTGTTGTTTCTGTTGTCAGCTCTGACTCCTGATGACCCATTTACAACAGAATAAAACTTTATGTAGTCCTACTCCATCTTTGTTGGTATGCTTGAGTCCATTGACAGCCACTGTGTACTTGGAGTACCTTCCAACACCATTGACTTCTCTAGCCCTATATCAAACAAAATTCTGTTGTGATACATAGGGTTTTCATTGGCCAGTTTGCAGAAGTAGATCATCAGCTTTTTCTTCTTAGTCTGTCTTAGTCTTGAAGCTTTGTTGAAAATGTCTACCATATGTGACCTGACTGGTATTTGAAATATTAGTGGCATAGCTTTCACCATCAGAGCAAAGCAAGTCACCACAGTACAACAAGCTGACAGATGAGTGGTAACTAAATATTTAGTTAAGTATTTATAAATTCTTCCAATGTACTCAGAACAGTGTTAGGTTCTTGAGCAAATTAAAAAAAAAAAAAAACACTGCCATAGAATTGTATCCAACACATATCAACCCCTCCTCAGGTTTCTGAGGTGGTATCACTACAGAAGTAGATTGCCCAACCTTCCTTCCAAGGAGTGGCTGGTAGATTTGAACCACCAGCCTCCTGGTTAGCAGTCAAGTGTCTTAGGCACTACCAAGTATATGACAGTATAGATAGAGATATAAGAATTGTGCACATGAAACACAAAATATTCAAAACAATTTATCAAAAGGCATGTTGCATGCAAAAGAGTATGCACTAAAGAAATCTGAAGAAAAGATAAACAAGGGAAGAAGGCTCAGTGAACAATGGTCATATTGGAGAGTTACCTGTGTGTTTGACACAAACACTTCAATCCAGTTTGTTGATGCTGAAGGACAAAATTTCCCACTGCATCTGGAAAATTATTAATTTTTTGGTATATTGTCTTTCTCCTTGTGTGATGGGAATAAGATAAAAAGATTAATGCTTGCTTTTGAAAGTTGGCTCCAAATGTCAATATTTGTGTGTATGATGTCGAATATCCTTCTAACTAAAAAGTAATTCAAGTAAAACTCTTTATTCTTTGCAAGTAACTTGAACCTGGAAGACATGACCATTTTAGAAGTTGCATTAATATTATCTGATGACTAGCCTAAATGTCATGGACCAGTCATCACTCAAATCAATCTAAGTAAGCTTCTTTTAAATATCAATCTTTTGGAATAAAATTTTATGATGTAAGAATAGTTCATTTAAAGAAGTACATATTTCCAAAAAAAAAGAAAAAAACTTTGAAATTATAAAAAGTATTAAGTTGAAACTTCAGTTTTGTAGGTCAAAATAATAGCAATTTTATATAGATCAACGTAGAATATAAGATTATTTTCCAACTTGATTCCTCTAGTAGGTGCTACTGATAATTCACACTCAGCCAAAATTAAATAGAGAGACAGATAGATAAACAGATGAAGTAAATAAACAAATAAACCTATAAAGTTGTCTTTTACTTCTAAAATCTTAAGAATTAAAGTTAAACCAGAAAACAAACTCACTGGCATCAAGTTGATTCAGACTTATAGCAACCCCCATTGGGTTTCCAACACTGTAAATCTTTATGGAAGTAGACTTCTCATCTTTCTTCCCCAGAGTGGCTGGTGGGTTTAAACCACCAAACCTTTGGTTATCAGCCAAATTCCTTAGCCAATACACCACCAGAGCTCCTAAGACTTAAAGTTGGGACCTGATAAATTATTTCCCAAGCAATAGGAACAGGCAACAACCTTTTCTAAATTCTATGACGTTTCTTTGAAGAAAATTATTTTGGGGATTTCTTACCTCAGCTATAAATAATTAACTTTACATAAGTGTATTTACTTTTCTATAGATTGCTTGATAGCACTTATACTAGACCCTTTTTAGATCATGAAGACAGAGAGAGAAATGTTTGTCAGCCTTGACCCAGAGCTCTTGGAACACAAGAATAATATACTGAGATCTATTCAAGCTTTGGATTCTCCACAGATCATTACAACCAAGATGCCAATTAACACTAAATGTGACAGTGGCTTTTGTGATGTGGACAGCTGGCCACTCAAAGACACATAAGGACCACCTGCTCATGTAACAGAGGCCACCAAACATGCACCAGATGGTGACAACATTTGAATGTTATTACTGCAGTCACTCAGCTCTATTTGAAATGGGCATTGGGAGAAAGAGCTATAGAATTTGACATTTGATTTTAGAATGATAGGGTTCTCTATAAATCTTACATGCACAACTTATGGATCATTCATGGGTCTTACTGGCCCAGCAGAAGTTCTGCTTCATGTGGCAATTAGAAATAATTGGCTTAACCAGGATTTACTATGTTTATTGAGATCCCCTTATGGAAATCTTACGGAGAAGTATAGAAAAATAAGAAAAAGACTTGAGTGAGGTGATGGAACTGGGGTTGGTAGAAAAGTAAAAAATGGTTGTGAACAAAGCCAAATGTTAACACAGCAAGAGGAGCCAAGACATGCATGTTGTTGGCAACATATCAAAAGTCCTTGAAATTTGCTCCTGACTATAGACATTTTCAAGAAAATGCATTCCAGAAATTTCTAGGGATGTTTATTGCTCACCAAAAGAAAAATGTGTATATATAAATCTTTGAATAAATATGCACTAGAAAGTTGAAGGGCTCTGGTGGCACAGTGCCTAAGGCATTTAACTGCTAACCAGAAGCTGGCAGTTCAAACTCACTAGCTGCTCTGTGGAAGGAAGATAAGGCAATCTACTTCCATAAAGATTTGCTGTCTCAGAAATTCAAAGGGGATCATTATGAATGGAATCAACTTGATGAGAGTGAGTTTAGTTTTTTGTTTAGGAATAGGTACAATTTAAAACTTATTTGTACTTTGGATAAAGAGAAATCCACCATTCATTTTTATTCTGAGGAATGGCTCTGAGAAAATACCGAAGAAAAGTTCATGCTATTGAGTTGTGATGTTGGCAAAGAGTACTGAAATTACCGTGGAATGCCAGAAGAGCTAACAAATCTGTCCCAGAAGAAGTGCAGCTGGAATGCTTCTTGGAAGTGAGAATGGCCGGCCTTCATCTCACCTACTTTGATCAAGTTTTCAGAAGGGACCATTTCCTGGAGAAAGATATCATTCTTGGTAAAGTGAAGGATCAGGGAAAAAGGGGAAGACCAATGAGATAGATTGGCACAATGGCTGCAACAATGGGCTCGGGTATAGCAAGGATTGTGAGGCTGGCACAGGACTGGGCAGTGTTTCCTTCTCTTATACATAGGGTTGCTACGAGTCAGAGCCAACTCGATGGCACCTAACAACAACCACAAGGAGATAGGAAGGAACTCTGGTGGTATAGTGAATGAGGCATTTAGATAGATGCTTACCAGAAAGTCAGTGGTTCAACCCACCATCTGGTTGAGGGATGAAGATGAGGCAATTTACTTCTATAAAGATTTATAGATTCGGAAATCCAATGCAGGTTGCTATGGGACAGAATCAACGATGGCAGTGGATTTTTTTTTTTTTTTTTTTTTGGTTTAAGGAGCTAGAGCTAGGGAAAAGACTACACTTCTGGGTGTTGTGAATGGTTTGTGCTATGCTGTAACCAAAAGATTGGAGGTTCCAACCCACCTAGCAGTGCTGCTGAAGAAAGGCTTGGTGATTTGCTTCTGTAAAGCTTAAAGTCAAGAAAATCCTTTGGATCTGAATTCTATTCTGTAACTCATGGAATTGTCAATTGGCTCAATAGCAAAGGGTTTGGTTTTTTTGTTTAAGGAGCTAAGGGTAGTATGAAAATTGCATAGCAAGTTAGATAATAATCAAAAGACAGAGGTTTCACTAACACGGTTTCTTCTGCACTATAGACTGATGTGATCTCTACCTATTTATTAAAAATAATAATATTAAGATGTCCATTTCCCTAATAATATAGGTAATAATATAGGTGAAACTTGTTGGGAACAGCAGCCCAGATAACAACTTGCAATTTCTTGAATTTCATAGTGCAACAAACTTACCAGGTGGTCATGAGACTCTAAAGAAAACTACTAGGGCATTGGAGGGCTCCTACATCAGGAAAATGGGGTCACTATGAAAAAATTCTGAAAATGCTAGAAAAAGCAAATGGAAAGGGCAGAGAAAAAATATTGGTAACATTTGACAAATACATTTCTCAGTATTATGTCAAACATGTTTACTGAGCTGCACTATTAATAAAAAATGTTCTGTACTAGAATCCTTAATTATTATTCCACACAGGACAGAACACCTCTTCATTATCCCTTTCTGAATTGATTGTGTACATCAAACAGTCGAGATATAAATAAAATATGCCTGCATGCATAATGCCCTCATATTAAAGCTGGAGGCAATTAACCTATGATTTCTCATTAATTAAATTAAAATAACCTTCTAAAAATGTCTAAAATCAAAACAGATTTCTTTTAGTGTGGATTTTCCCCAGTGATGCAGAGCTGTTTACCAAATTTATCACACCAATAAAAAAAAAAAATGCTATTTCTGATTTTATCCCAAGCATGTCTCTACTTTTCTCTTGAGACCCAGATTCATTTAGCTAATCTCTATTTATTATATTGTCAGCTTGTGATTTTTTGTTTTTTGGTTTTGTTTTTGTTTGTTTTGTCTTAGCTCTAAGAATATACCTCTTCTCATCAAGATTTTTTTTCTGTTAAATTGACCAAACATCTTTCTCTTGAACTAAATCCATATCATATAATGGAGAGCTCCACATTAGTTGGAGAATTCACTGAATATAGACAGTTGAAGCACATAATATACCAGAGCAGGTTAACCAGGCTTGAATATAGGGCTGCCCTCAGTCAACAAAGAAAGTTCTCATTACTTCTCATTCAGGCTATTTCCAATGCCTCCTCTCTTTCCCTTGACTCCCAGTTACAATAAGTTATTAGGTATTTCAGGAATTTCACCTATGAGGAGCATTTTCATTTTAAAATAAACATAAATTGCAATATACATAACGGTAGCTAATGCTATTGCTGGGGGGCGGGGAAGCTGAGTATTGGACAGATCAAATAATGCATGTCTACAAAGACACTAAATGCTTTACAATAAAAGAAATGAAAATGATCTTATTCAGGGCATTCATTACTTAAAAAAAATCAAATAAACACACATAACATTTTTCAGACATTAAACTTCTCAAGATTTTCTTTAAAAATACAAAGTATTGATGAAAGTATGGAGTAAAAACTCTTCTACCCTGCCAGTGGGAATGGAAATTGGTGAAAACATTCTGGATAACAATTTGGCAATTTGTATTTAAAATAAATAAATAAATAAATAAATAAATAAATAATATTTGTATATAGTCATATAATAAATTATATGACTATAATTTGACTATAATAATAATAGTGCTATTTGACTCAAGAATTTTAATTCTAAGAATACACACTAATAACTAAAGATGAGAGCAAAGACTTATATAGGACAATAATCACGTAAATATTGTTTACAGCAGTGAAACAATGGAAGGATTTAAATGCCTAATAAAGGATTCCATCACTGTCAGTTTGCTGTACAGCTGTGGGTTGTGTGTTGCTGTGATGCTGAAAGATATGCCACCAGTATTTCAAATACTAGCAGGATCACCTAAGGTGGACAAGTTTCAACAGAGTTTCCAGACTAAGACAGACTAAGAAAAAGGATGTGGCCAGGTCCCCTTCTGAAAAAATTGGCTACTAAAAACCTTATTAAGAAGAGATAAACATTGTCTGATATTGTGCAAGATGATGAGTCCCTCTTATTGGAAAGCACTCAAAATACAATCAAGGAAGAGCTGCCTCCTCAAAATAGAGTGAACCTTAAAGGCATAGATGGAGTAAAGCTTTCAAGACATTGATTTGCTGAAGTGGCACAACTCAAAATCAGAAGAGACAACTGCAAACATCCAGTAGTAATCAGAACATGGAATGTATGAAGTATGTATCTAGGAAGATTGGACATTGTCAAAAATGAAATGGAATGCATAAACATCAATATCATAGTCATTAGTGAGCTGAAATGGACTGATATTGGCCATTTTAATCAAACAATCATATGATCTACTATACAGGAAATGACAAATTAAAGATGACATCACATTCATCATCAAAAAAGACATTTCAAGATCTATCATGAAGTACAATGCTGTCAGTGATAGGATAATATCCATATGCCTATGAGGAAGACCAGTTAATATTACTATTATTCAAATCTATGCACCAATCACTAAAGCCAAAGGTGAAGAAATTCAAAATTTTTACCAACTTCTGCAGTCTAAAGTTGGCAAAACATGCAATCAAGATGCATTGATAATTACTGGTCATTGGAATTCAAAAGCTGGAAACAGAAAGGATTGATAGTTGGAAAAGATGGCCATGGTGATAGACATGATGCCAGAGTGGCATGATAGAATTTTGCATGACCTATTCATTGCAGATATCTTTTTTAAACAACAAACAGTGACTATACATGTGGACCTCACTAGATGGAATACGTAGGAATCAAATCAACTACATCTGTGGAAAGAGATGATGGAGAAGCTCAATATCATCAGTCAAAACAAGGTCAGTGGAAGAGATCATCAAGCGCTCCTGTGCAGGTTTAAGTTGAAGATGAAGAAAACTTAAACAAGCCCACAAGAACCATAATGTGACCTTGAGTTTATCTCACCTGAATTTAGAGACCATCTGAAGAATAGATTCAATGCATTGAACATCGCTGACCTAAGAGCAGATGAATTGTGAGATGACATTAAAGACATCATATAGGAAGAAAACAAAAGGTGATTTAAAAGACAGGAAAGAAAGAAAAAACCAAAATGAATGTCAGAAGAGACTCTGACACTTGCTTTTGAATGGAGAGTAGCTAAAGCAAATGAAAGAAATGATGAAATAAAAGATCTGAACAGAAGATTTCAAAAGGCAGCTCGAGAAGACAAGGTAGCGTATAATATTGAAATATGCAAAGACCTGGAGTTGAAAAACCAAATGGAAAGAACATGCCAGACTTTTATCAAGCTGAAAGAACAGAAGGAAAATTAAAGCTTCAAATTGTATTACTGAAGTATTCTGTGGGCAAAATATTGAACGATGCAAGAATCATCAAAAGAAGATTGAAGGAACACACAGAGTTACTGTACAAAAAAGAATTGTTCAATGTTTGACCATTTCAGGAGGTAGCATATGATGAAGAACCAATGATATCGAAGGAAGAAGTCCAGATTGTCCTGAAGCAACTGGTGAAAAGCAAGGCTCCAGTTACTGACGGAATACTCGAGATGTTTCAACAAATGGACGCAGCACTGGAGGTGCTCACTCATTTATGCCAAGAAATTTGGAAGAAAGCTGGCTGGCCAATCAACTGGAAGATATCCATATTTGTGCCCATTCCAAAGACAGATGATCCAACAGAATGAGGAAATTATCAAACAATATCATTTTACACAAATAAAATATAGCTGAAAACAATTCAGAAACAGTTGCAGTAGTATGTCAATAAGGAACTACCAAAAATTCAAACTGGATTCAGAAGAGGACATCGAAGGGGGATTATCATTGCTGATGTCTGATGGATCTTGGCTGAAAGCAGAGAATACTAGAAAGAGGTTTACCTGTGTTTTGTCAACTATGCAAAGGCATTTGATTGTGTGGATCATAAATGATATTGTGAAGGATGGGAATTCCAGAACACCTAATTTTGCTCATGAAGAACATGTACCTAGACCAAGAGGCAGTCATTTGAACAAAACAAGGGCATACTTTTTGGTCTGAAATCAGGAAAGGTGTGTGTCAAGGTTGTATCCTTTCATTATGCTTCTTCAATCTGTATGTTGAGTGAATAATACAAGAAGCTGGACTCTATGAAGAAGAATATGACATGAGGATTGGAGGAAGATTCATTAACAGCCTGAGACATACAGATGACACAAACTTGCTTGTTTAATGTGAAGAAGACTTGAAGCACTTACTGATAAAAATTAAAGGCTGCAGCCTTCGGTGTAGATTATACCTCAACATAAAACAAAAATCCTCACATCTGGACCAATAAACTACATGACAACAAATGGAGAAAAGATTGAAGTGGTCAAGGATTTCATTTTACTTGGATCCACTATCAACACCCAGCAGCGAAGAAATCAAACAATGCATTGCATTGGATGAATCTGCTGCAAAAGCCCCCTTTAAAGTGTTTAAGAGCAAAGACATCACTCTGAAGATTAAGGTGTGCTTAAACCAAGCCATAATATATTCAATAGCCTCACGTGTGTGTGAAAGCTGACCAAAAATAAAGAAGACAACAAATGAATTGATGCATTTGAATTGTGATGTTGATGAAGAATGTTAAATGTACCATGGACTGCTAGAAGAACAAAGAAATCTGTATTTTCTTTTTCTTTTTTTTAAGTATTTTTGTGAGTTGGTTGAAAGTTTACAGAGCAAGTTCATTTTCCATATAGCACTTCACATACACTTTGTCTCATGGTATTGACTGCAATCTCCTACAACGCAACAGCTCTCTTCCCACTTCCTCCCCATAGTTACCTCTTCCCTGTGTCTTCCCCTCCCACACACTGCTCGTCCGAGAGCTGTCTCCCTGTGCATACACAACCCTTCTATTCCTCCATGATTGATCTCTCCAAGGAGTGTATCCACCTAATGTAATGTTCAGCTCATATGCCTGTCTTTGTTTGGCTGGAAGCCACAGGAGTGGGTTCAACTCCAGACCTGAAGGGCAACTAGGGACCATAGTCTTAGGGGTTCCACTGGGCTCTATCAGACCAGCAAACCTGGTCCCTCCTTTTTTTTTTTTTTTTTGATGATGATTTTGTTTCTGTTCCACATTGTTCTCCCACTCTACAGGATCTCCTACATAGATCCCCCTCCAAGTGGTTAACAGTGGTAGCTGGGCACCATCTACTTCTTCCACTTTCATAGTCAGATAGGCTGAGGATCACATGGTGTTCCAGTTGCTTGTACTATTTGTTTCCATGTGTCTTTGGTTTTCTTCATTATTCTTTGCTCTGGATGAGGAGAAACCCTTCATTGTATCCAGGAGGCTACTTGCAAGCTTTTAAGATCCCATTTGCTACTGGCCAAAGTAGGATGTGGAACAATGATTTTGTGCAGCATGTTATGCCAATTGAAATTGATGTCCTCTGTGATTATGGTCTCAAGCCCACAAGTCCAACAACTCACTCTCTCCAGGTAGCTAGCTGTGGCCAAGAAGTGACTGCAAACTTGTCCCTTGTCAGCTCTACTATATACCTGGAAAATCTTACAGAATATACAAATACACTTGTAGAAATTTTGTGTGCCAACCCTGTATATAGTCTTGAGCACACATCACCCCCTGCATAGACAAACCCAATCATTCAGCCTGTCCACCCATCTATCCACCCATATATCAATGTTTGCCTTCACTGACAATGCAGTACTGTGTGTGAAAAAGGGTTCATCTTTATTGTCCGTACCACCCACGCACCTCTCTATGTCTTCATCTTTCTCAATGGCACTGTGTTCATCACTCACATTTGGTACATTGCCCTTCTCTTCATCCAAATCAATACTTGTCTCTACCTATCTAGCAGTGTTCCTTCCCCTCCCATCTCACCTCTGGTTACCAACAAAGAAAATTTCCTTCCATATATAAACCTTTCCTTGACTTTTTAAGATAATGGTCTAATACAATATTTGTCCTTCTGTGATTATCTGATTTCATTCAGCATAATGTCCTCCAAGTTCATCCATGTTATGCAGTATTTTGCAGATTATACATTATTCTTTAAGGTTGCATACTATTCTGTTGTGTGTATGGACCATAGTGTGTGTTCTGGTTATCTAGTGCCACTCTGACAAGAATATACCACACATGGGATGGCCTTAACAAACAGGACTTTATTCTTTTACTGTGTGGAGGCTTTAAGTCCAAGTTCAATGTGCCAGGATCTAGAAGCTGGATGAAAACCCCTCAACTGTGGGGTCCAGCTCTGCCACCTGCTCCTGGCCCACTGGAGCTAGAGGCATTTCTTCACTCAGACAGCTGCTGGCTGATAAACCCAAAGTTGACAAGTAAAAAGATACAGTCCCGATGTTACCAAACCACACAGCAGGCCATTAATTTAAGTCCATTGTAAGTCCCAAGGTTGGCAGAGAGCATGGTAGGCTGCTGAACAACGACATAACTACATGCAGGGTCCAAGCATGCCATAAACTAGAGATGATCCCCAAGGCTGCTTTTTATGTACAGGAAGAAGACCACATCCCAAAGGCAGCTACTCAGCTGCTTGTGGTAGATCCCACCATGAAGTTGATTGTCAGTCTCATCATGGGGAATAACTACCACCAACTGCCCAGCTACTCAAATAGGCCCAGCCAAGTTGACATATAAATTTAACTACCCCAGTGTGGTTATCCATTCTTCTGTTGATGAGCACCTAGGTTGTTTCCATCTTTTTGCTATTGTAAATAGTGCTGTGATAAAAATGGGTGTGTACATATCTGTTCTTGTCCTAGCTCTCACTTCTTTAGGATATATACCTAGTAATGGAATGGCTGGGTCAAATAATAATTCTAATTCCAACATTTTAAGGAATCACTGTACTGCTTGCCACAGTGATTGTATCATTTGACAGTCCTAGCAGTAGTGGATGAGAGTCCCAGTCACCTCCACACCAGCATTTGTTATTTTGTCTTGTTGAACTTTGCTAGTTCAAATAGTGCTGGGGAAAGATGGTATCTCATTGTCATTTTGATTTGTCTTCCGTAGTGATACTGCCTCAGAAACCCAAGGAGGGGTCACTATGAGTCAGGTCCGACTCTATAGCACATAACAACAACAACAACAATGGCTAATGATGTTGAACATTTCTTCATGTGTTTGTTGGCCACATGAATATCCTATTTGGTGAAGTGTCTATTCGTGTCTTCTGCAGATTTTTTTAAATGGATCATTTGTCTTTTTGGTGTTGAGGTGATGGAGTTTTCTATAAATTTTAGAGATAAATTCCTTGTCAGATATATTGTTGCTGATTTTTTTTT
>NW_006922602.1:303623-310398 GCF_000298275.1 Orycteropus afer afer
AATAATGTTGGCTGTTGGTTTTGCATATATGCCCTTAATTATGTTGAGGAATTTTCCTTCTATTCCTATTGTCCTGAGAGTTTTTATCAGGATGGGGCTGGATTTTATCAAATGCCTTTTCTGCATCAATTGATATGATCATGTGGTTCTTTTCCATTGCTTTATTTATGTGATGGATGATGTTGACTGTTTTTCTAATGTTGAACCATCCTTGCATACCTGATATGAACCCCACTTGGTCATAATGTATTATTTTTTTGATATGTTGTCGGAGTCTATTGGCTAGGATTTTGTTGAAGATTTTGGCATCTATATTCATGAGGGATATTGGTCTGTAGTTTTCCTTTTTAGGGATGTCTTTGTCTGGTTTTGATATCAAGGTTACGCAAACTTCATAAAACATATTTAGGAGTATTCCATCCTTTTCTATCTTCTGGAATAGTTTGAGTAGGATTGCTATGGTAGTTGTGTTCGTGTGTCAGCTTGGCTGGGCCTAGTTGAGTGTCTGGACAGCTGGTTGTAGTTATTCCCCATGATGAGTCTGGCAATCAAATCCATGGTGGGACCTACCAAAAGCAGCTGAGTAGCTGCTTTAGGGATGTGGTCTGCTTCCCATATATAAGAAGCAGCTTTGGAAATGGTCTCCAGCTTTTGGCATGCTTGAACCCTGCACGTAGCCATGTCGTTGTTCAGCAGCCTGCCATGCTCTGCCAACCTTGGGACTTTCAATGGACTTGAATTAATGGTCTGCCATGTGGTTTGGTAACATTGGGACTGTGCCATTTTATTTGTCAACCTTGGGCTTATTAGCCTCAGCAGCCAGTAGCTGCCTGAAAGAAGAGATGCCTCTAGCTTCAGTGGGCTGGGAGAAAGAGGCAGAGCTGAAGCCCAAGGTCCAGGGCTTTCACACAACCCTAGAGCCTAGCACTGTGAACTCGGACTTCTAGTCTCCCGAACTGTAAGAAAATAAACTCCTGTTTGATAAGACCACCCCATTTGTGGTATATTCTTTTCAGAGCAGCACTAGGTAACCAGAACAATTGCTGTCAGTTCTTCCCTGAACATTTGGTAGAATTCTCCAGTGAAACTATCTGGTCCAGGACTTTTTTTTGTTGGTAATTTTTTATGACCTGTTCAATTTCCTCTTTTGTTATGGGTCTGTTCAACTTTTCCACCTCAGTCTGTGTTAGTTTAGGTAAGTAGTGTGTTTCTAGAAATTTGTCCATTTCTTCTAGATTTTCAAATTTGTTGGACTACAGTTCTTTATAGTATCCTGATATTATCTTTTTTATCTCATTTGGTTCTGTTGTAGTGTCATCCATTTCATTTCTTATTCATGTTATTTTTATTCTTGCCCTCTTTTCCTTTGTTAAATTTTCCAGTAGTTTGTCAACTTTATTAATCTTTTCAAAAAACCAACTTCATCTTGTTGATTTTTCCTTTTTTCTTTCTATTTTCTGTTTCATTTCTTTCTGTTCAAAACTTTATTATTTCCTTTCTTCTGATGACTGTAAGATTTTCTTGCTATTCTTTTTCTAATTGCTGGAGATGTTGGTTTAAGGTGTTGATTTTAGCTTTTTTCTTTTTTGATGTGGGCATTTATTGCTATGAATTGTCCTCTGATCACTGCTTTTACTGTGTCCCAAATATTTTGGTATATTGTGTTTTCATTCTTGTTTGATTCAAGGAATTTTTTAATTTCATTTTTTATTTCTTCTCTTACACAGTTGTTCTTAAGGAAGGTGTTGTTCTGTTTCCATGGGCTTGCTCTTTTTCTGTTGATCTTCTTATTGTGAATTTCTAATATGATAGCATTGTAATCTGAGAAGATGCTTTGCAGTATTTCAATGTCTTTAAGTTTATTAAGGCTTGCTTTATGGTCTAATATATGGTCTATCCTGGAGAATGTCCCATGTGCACTGGAAAAGAATGTATATTGTGATATTGTTGGGTGAAGTGTTCTGTAGATGTCTTTAAGGTCATGTTGGTGGATTGTATTGTTTAGTTCTTCTGCATCTTTATTGAGTTTCTTTCCAGTTGTTCTATCTTTGATTGAAAGTGGTGTGTTAAAATCTCCTACTATGACTATGGAGTCATCTACTTGTATTTTCAATTCTGTTAGAGTCTGATTTCTGTATTTTGAGGCACTTTCATTGGGTGCATAGATATTTATTATGGTTATATCTTCTTGTTTGATTGATTGTTTAATCATTCTATAATATCTTTCCTTGTCTCTTATGGTGGTTTTCATCTTAAAGTCAATTTGATCAGAAATTAATATTGCCACTCCTGCTTTTTTGTTTGCTATTTGCTTAATATATCTTTTTCTGACCTTTGATTTTTAGTCTATTTTTTTCTTTGTCTCTAAGGTGTGTGTCTTGTAGACAGCATATTGATAGGTTATGTTTTCTTATCCATTCTGTAACTCTCCATCTCTTGAGTGGTGTGTTTAATCCATTTACATTCAGTGAATTTCACTGAATGTAACCCATCAATCAACAAGTATGAATTTGTTCCTGTCATTTTTTTATGTGTTTTTTTCATGTTGTTCCTGGTTTCTTTGTCCCATATAATTTTCTGTGCTGAGCTTATTTTTATTTATGAATCTTGTTATAATGTCCTCCATTGCTGTTGTTTTACTGTTTGATAAATATTTAAACTTGTCCTCCTTTTTATTGTGATTGAAGATTTATCATTTTTCCTTGAGATTACCCTGTGATTTATAATTTTCTCCTCAAATTTAGAACAGTCCATTCTGTCTTGCAACTCTCTTAACTTCCTCACCACTTAGAAGTTCTCTAACTACACTATTTTTCTCTCTTTTTGGTTTGTAGTTGTCCTCATTTGCCAATTGATGTCTCTGTTTCCCTGTTTACAATCTTGTAAGCTTATTTTACTTTGGATATTCCTATAACTGGGTTGGTTTCTGGGTTGTGTATTAATAGTCAGTTCTTGTTTTCTTGTGTATTAATAGTCAGTTCTTCTTTGCTATTATTGGTTCTCTTTCCAAAGAATCCCTTTAGTATCTCTTATAAGTTTGGTCTTGTTTTAACAAATTTCCTTAATTTCTGCTTATCTGGAAATCTCCTTGTACTAGTTAAAGTTCTGTGTTAACTTGGCTGTGCCTGGGTGAGTAGTTGGGCACCTCATGCTGGTTATTCCCCATGGTAAGACTGGCAATCAACCCCATGGTGGGATCTACCATAAACAGCTGAGTAGCTGCTTTAGGGGTGTGGCCTGCTCCCCATATATAAGAAGCAGCTTTGGGAATGGTCTCTAGTTTATGGTATGCTTAAACCCTGCTTGCAGCTGAGTCATTGTTCAGCAGTCTACCATGCTCTGCTAATCTTGGGATTTTCAATGGACTTGAATTAGTGGCCTGCTGTCTGGTTTGGCAACATTGGAACTGTGCCTTTTTACTTGTCAGCTTTGGGTTTGTCAGCTTCAGCAGCCAGCATCTGAATGAAGAAAAGCCTCCAGCTTCAGTGGGCTGGGAGCAGGAGGCAAAGCTGAAGCCCAAGGTTAAGGGGCTTTCACCCAACCCCTAGAGACTAGCACGTTGAATTTAGACATAAAGCCTCCAAACTATAAGAGAATAAACTCCTGTTTCTTAAAGCCATTCCATTTGTGGTATTTTCTGTTAGAGCAGCACAGTGGTAACCAGAACACTCTTAATTTCACCATCATATTTGAGGGACAATTTTACTGGGTATATAATTCTTGGTTGGAAATATTTCTCTTTCAGGGTTTTGTATATACCATCCCATTGCCTTCTCACCTGCATGGTTTCTGCTGAGAAATCTGAGTTCAGTCTTATTGGTTGCCCTTTGTAGGTGACTTTTTGTTTTCCCCGTGCTGCTTTCTGGGTTCTTTGTCTTTGGTTTTGGAGAGTTTGATGATGATATGTCTTGGTGCTTTTCTTTTGGGGTCTGTCTTGTTTGGGGTTAGTTGGACTTCCAGAATGGATGTATTCTCATCTTTCATCATATCAAGGAAGTACTTTTGCAATAAATCTTGGCCAATTTTCTCAGTGGTTTTCTTTTTCTCTTCTTGTTCTGGAATTCTGATTACACATAGGTTATTCCTTTTGATAGTATCCCACATAAATCTTAGGCTTTCTTCATATTGTTTTGATCTTTTTTTCTGTTTGATCGCTTTCCAAAGAAGTATTCAAGTATTTGTCTTCAATCTCATTATTTCTGTCTTCCATAGATTCGATTCTACCTCTTTGCCTTTTCAATGTGTTATTTATATTAATCTAGATTTCTATCTGTAGATTTTGTATCACCTCTAATTTTTCATTTATTTTGTCATTTTGCTCTTGTAATTTCTTCCAAAATTGTTCTAGGGTTTTGTCTGTGTTTTCCTTAATTTTGCCAGTGTTTTCCTTGATCTGTGTTTTAACCCATTGAAGATACCTAAAGGTAATTCTTTTGAATTCCTTATCAGGGAGTTCCAATGCTGCTTCTCCCTCTGGGATGTGTTCTGGGTCTCTATACTGCTCCCTTGTTTCTACTGCTTTATCTTGCTTCTTTACGTGAACTGTGATGGTCTGTTGTCCCTGAGACATTATGACTTCATTGTAATTATATTTAATTGAAGTAATTTGCCCAAGATTTTTTTTTTTTTGGATGTGTCTGAGTAAACAGGGTACTCTGCTCCTCTATGTGCTAGTTGGTAGCACTTATGCATTCACCACCTGTCTCTTAGTGGAAGTGACAGAGAATGAGAGTTGCTAGTTACACAGATCTCCGCTAACTGTTTGTGAAGAACAGTTAAGGGTGTGTCAGGTTCTTATTGGTGGTCATGTATCATTGGCTTGTTGGTGTGGAAGGAAATGGTGGCTCTCACTCAGTAAGTGGAGCTGTAGGAAGTTCAGGTGGGGTTGGGTCATATGGGCACAGTTGCTGTCTCCCACTCAGCTAGACAAAAACAACAATAAAAAAAAATCATCAAAAAAGGAAAAGCAAGAGGATAAAACACACACACAACATAAACACACAGGAAAAATAACCAAAAAGTGAAAAAAAGGAAAAAGAGAAAGGAGGTGCAATAAATGAGGGAAAATATTTATAGAAATACTTTTAAAAGCTAAAATAAATATGAATAGAAAAAGGGTGGGGAAAAAAAACACAATATGTGGGGAGAGAATAATAAGAGAAAAGAGGTAGAGTAGGAGAATGATGAAGAAAAATAGGAAAAATGCAAAAAGAAAACAAAGAATGGGGAAAACTACAAGAAAGAAAAAAAGGGTAACTAGGAAAAGGGAAGAGAAAAAAAGCCCAAATCTAGAACTTGGGAACAGAAGAAGAAAGAATAATAATTAACAAGATGGGGAATAATAATAATAATAATAATTTTAAAACAGACAAAAACAAAGAAACTAAAAAAAAAAAAAATCTGGGTGGGGTGGGCAGAGCATCCAAGCTCCGTCAGAGTGCACAGACTGGGGTGGAGTTCCTGCCAGCCCAGAAGGTGGGTGGGAGTGAGGGATAGCCACACCTCCATTCACCAATAGGGTGTGGGGTATAAGAGTAACAAGGGGAATATTGCACCTTTCCAGTCATCAGTGTCCAGTATGTCATTGCTGTCTCACACAAGTGGAGCCTATTCTTAGGTCCCTGGAATCTGAGAGAATGCTGTCTATTTAAATATCCAAAATGATCTAACTGTTTGTAAACACTCAAAATGGCTGTTCCCTCCAGACAGGAAAAAGTCCACAGCTCAGCCCATTTTCCTCCTGGCTGCTTCCTCTTTTATTCACCAGCCACCAGTGCAGTCCTCCATGCATCCCCTGGCTAGCAGGGCCAATTTTTAGGGTAATTCTTAGGTCCTAACCTCACCTGGCAATATCCAAGCTGTCTGTGTCATCAGGATCACTAAAGTCCACAGCTCCGTATGTCTCCTTTTTTGGTGTTTTCATGCAGGTTCTTCTACTAGTTGGAGTTTAGTCCACTTCTGTAATCTCCTTTCAAAGCTCTGGGCTCCAGGCTAATCTTCTGTATCTGTGTTAATTGGTTCCCCTTTTCTTTGTTGAAGAGGGTCTGTGTAGTTTGTCTGCCTATTCTGCCATCTTATTGGAATTCCCCACACACACACAAATTTGTATTAAAGCAAATACAGCCAGAAAGCTCCTTAGAAGGTAGAATTACCAGATTTTGTCTCATAAACTTTGGTCATTCTTTCAGATGGGACCAATCCCTGACAAAGAATATGATACTTGGTAAAGTGAAGGGTCAACAAAAAAGGGGAAGACACTCAATGAGATGGATTGGCACAATGGCTGCAACGATAGACTCAAGTATGGCAACAATTGTGAGGCTGGCACAGGACCAGGCAGTGTTTCATTCTACTGTACATTGGGTCACTCTGAGTCCAAACTGACTCAAGGACACCTAACAGAAACAACAATACAGAATTAGAGCCCCTGGATGGTGTACAGTTAAGCACTGGACTACAATATTAGCCAAAAAGTTAGCAGTTTGAACCCAGCCAGGGGCACCTCAGAAGACAGGCATGTTGATCAGCTCTGAAAGGTCAAAATCTTGAAAATTCTGAGGAATAATTCTACCCTGCACACCTGGGGTCACCACGAGTCAGGACTGAAGCAATGAACAACAATTCAAGATAAAATAAGTAAATCATGGCATAACCATACAATGAAATTGTATTCAGTGTTAAACATTATGTGGTAGAAAAATAATGTCATACAAAATTGACCACAATAGATAGAAACTAAGTATAAAATCCAGGATAAAATAGTAGCACAGAATGA
>NW_006922602.1:310498-311966 GCF_000298275.1 Orycteropus afer afer
AAAGAAGTATATCAATGAGATCCATTTTCTACATAATGTATTTCATAAACAGTTAAAGGTAATAGAAAATTAATGAGTTTGTTTCTGGGGTATCTTAACAGTCAATAAATGGGATCTGCTTGCTATATGGAAGGTGTTATCCACATTTTTTGAGTGATTTGCTTTTCTGTATTTTCCAATTTTTTGTAAAATGAAAAAGATATATCTTTTGTGATAAAAATAGTATGTATAATCAAAAAAGATCAAAATAAAGTATTGTACTACACAAAATTCTGTAAAGAGACTATGTAAAGCTTTGTTATCAGTGTCCCAAGTTTTGGAATCCATGGGCACAAGAGACCATGAATCCCCAAATATTATGCAACTTTATGATAAATTCTTGTAGAAGATTGATAACATATTACACAGGATTTATGTCAGAGTACACACTATCTCTGATCCAACAAAAGCACGTGAGAGATTCACTAAGCACATATTTAAACAATTGAATCTGTCCAGTGTGCATTCTCAGAAGTCCCTGAAGAAGTATATGCCTGACAGGATACAATGGCATTAGAAACACAATTATAGTCAATTCTGTGAGTCAGGTACCTTGATTCCCTCGGCAATTTTTGCAAGAGCAGGTCAATGGCTTATGTTTAAATCTTTGTTTTAAAATGATAAAAGGCATTTGAGCAAGGACTTCCTTTTAATTATAATACCTTTTAATACTATACTATAATAAAATAGATGCTATTTCTGCAATGGCGTCTTTTGATAAAACAGGATCTAATGACAAGTAAATCTTTTTGCTATAGGCTGTCAAAAGTAGACCATAGTATGCCTTGTATAAAGAATGATAATGTATAAAAATATATGAAATGTTAAAGTAATGTGATTGAATTTTACAAATCTATACATAAAATTGTTAGCCTTTGCAAAGCAGTCACCTTACAATGCTATGGCATTATGGTAATACCCAAAATACATTCTTCCCTTATACATTCTTGAATGAATATGTATAAAAAGGAAAACCAAAGAAGAGTTGATGCTTTTGAGTTGTGCTGTTGGTGAAAAAATACTGAAAGTGCCATGGACTATCAGAAGAACAAACAAATCTGTCCTGGAAGAATTGTGGCCATGATGCTCCTTGGAAGTGAGAATGGCCAGACTTTGTCTTACCTGCTTTGGTCATGTTGTCAGAAGGGACCATTCCCTGGAGAAGGATATAATGCTTGGTAAAGTAGAGGGTCAGCAAAAATGGAGCGGACCCTCAAAGAGATGGATTGACACAGTGGCTGCAACTTTGAGCTGGGGATTAGCAAGGATTTTGAGGCTGATGCAGGAGCTGGTCTTGCAAAATTCTACCATACGAGTTCCAGCATTATTTCTGTCACCAAGGCCAAATTTTTCAACTACCGGTGATTCTTCTTTGTTTCCAACTTTTGCATTCCAGTCACCAGTGATGATTAACACATCCTGATTGCAT
>NW_006922602.1:314649-321490 GCF_000298275.1 Orycteropus afer afer
AGAAGGATGTCATGCTTGGTAGGGTGGAGGGTCGATGAAAGAGGGGAAGGCCTTCAACGAGATGGATTGATATGGTGGCTGCAATGATGAGCTCAAATATAGCAGGGATTTTGGGGCTGGCGTGGGATCGGGCAGTGTTTCCTTCTGCTATGCATGTGGTCGCTATGAGTCGGAAATGACTCGACGGCACTTAACAACAACAACAACAGCAGGACCTGGTAGTGTTTCATCCTGTTTACAGAGGGTTGCTATGAGTTGTAGCAGACTCGATGGCACCTAACAACAATGACAACAATATATTCTTGATAGTGACAAATACTTAACCTTCAGGAATAGAATTGTATTTTGGAAACAAGATAAAATCATTACATTTAATGAACTCAAACCCAACTTGCCCATCATTTTATTTTTCTTTAAGCCCTATGGGATACCAATCTTCCTCACATTTAGGGCCCTGCAAGCTAGGCTTTACTCAGATCCCCTCACATGCCTCATACACACCTAAGGCCTTATTATTACAAAATAGTCACCCAAGGGCCAAAGGCCCAAAACCTCAATGAATTCATTGAAGATTGTTCATACTATGGATTTAATTCACAATCCTAAATTTCACAAATTCATAAAATCACCTTACTCCCCTTTCCTTCATTTCCCAAAGGCTTACTTAATTCATATCTTATCTAGTATTCCCATAACTCTCATTATTACGCCAAAGTTTGTATCCCATGATCTGAGGGGTTCATGCCTACATTCCACTAGTGTCCTTGATTACTCAGTTTCCAATATTGTCAATAAACTATTTTCGTACATTTTTCTCATTTGTTTACCAAATTTATCAAGACATTCAATAGTTACCATTTCAAAGTCTAGGTTAGAAGAGTTAAGCCAGAAAGTACAACCCATATTTCCCAAGGCTTTGGGGTCATTCTACCATTCATCCTTTATCCCAAAGCCCCATAAGTATCTCTACCAATGACTCTTAGAAATCAACCCTATCCTTAATCATATCAATAACTATATGCATTTAAATGAAGTTCTGGTTGGCACTACTTGAAGTGTATAAGAGCTTGAAGATAATAAAAATAAAATTGTTCCCTGATGTTGAACTGTAATGTTATTGTGCTATCTCTCTCCATCCAAACTCACATTCATTATCTGAATAAATTCAGATAAAATGTTCAGTTAGTGCTAGTATTCCTCTGTTTCCATATTCTCACTACTCACTGTCCAAAATCCATCCAGTTGCTGTTGAATCAATTCCAACTCACCATAGCACCATGTATGTCAGAGTAGAACTGTGTTCCACAGAGTTTTTAACAATTGATTTTTCGGGAGTCCAGGCCTTTCTTCCAAAGTGCCTTGGGGCGGACTCAAATGTCCAAACTTTTGGTTGGTAGTCAAACACATTCACTATCCAAAATAGAATAAAATAGATCCAGACTAGCTATCTGATTTCACTATCTTTACTCCTGTCTTTCAAATCTAGGAACCAAATAGATAAAGATGCTGAGGGACATTCATCAAACCAAAGTTGTGAAGTCATACAGAAACGACAAAACAGTTCACAAGACCTGGAAGTCTTGACTAAACTGAATTTTAAATATTAATATATATATATATATATATATATAAAGACAGAATGCCTCAATCAAAAGGAGGATTGGTCAGCCATGAAAGCATAGATAAAGGAGATTCACAGAGCAAGCAGTGACCCAAACAGGCTCCACCTGGAAGACAGAAAATTTTAGCTAAAGTCTTTCAGTACTTCTGGTAGTGTAGTGCCTAAGACATTTGACTCCTAAGCAGAAGGCTGGAGGTTCAAACCCACCAGCCACTCCTCAGAAGGACGAATGGGCAATCTACTTCCTTAGTGATACTGCATCAGAAGAAACCCAAAGAGGGGTTGCTATGAGTCAGATCTGACTCGATGGACGACAAAGAGTTTTGTTTTTGGTTTTATTGTAGGAAAAAAAAAAGAAAGGAAAACAATGTATGACCACCTACAGGGCATCCTTCTGGGTTATCAGATTCTAACCATTCATTCTCTTTGGCCAGTCTTTCAACTCCTTGTAAATTGATAAACACAAAAATTCTGTCTTGTCCAGTGGAGTTTCCTTTAACTTCCCTTCCACTTCCCCTTCAAAGGAAAAATTTGCATCCACTTGAAATTTAATTTCTTTATTCCAAATAAATTTGTAGTCTTCACTTCTACTTTGAACCACGTATAATATTGGCCTATTTGCATCATTTAAATGTGTGAGAAAAAAATCTTTAACATATTCATTTTTCATATCTGTTTGAGAGTCATGATTTTAACTTTTTCTGAAAATCTCTTTTAAAACTAGTTAATAGAAGCATCCCTATTGTGTAAATAGATGTAGGGTGTTTGAAATCAATTAACTCTGAATATTTTCAATTCTATAGCAAGTCTATCACCTGTTGTGAAAAGAATGCACCGGGCTATCTTAATCTGGTAGGAATGAATATTTATCTTCCTAATTTCTCTTGCTCTGAATTGACGTTCACTGGTAATTTATAGATTTTAACTGGCTTTCAATGTTATTCTCCTTTATGGAGAAAATGTACTGTCATGCAAACATAAGATTTTCAATCCAGTGGCAGTTGTGCGTCTTATTATAAACAAAAAATAGCATTTAAGTCAAATCCAAAAGATGAGCACACAAAATAATTTTGAGGAAAGGTAAAATAAGGGGAAGCAGTGCAGCATAAAGTAAAAGAAGAGCATGGGCTTTAGAGTCAGACCTGGGGTTAAATTTGCCTTTACTAGTTTACAAATTGTGTGAACTTGGGCAAGACCCTCAATCTCTCAGAATCTAAGTTTCTTTATCAGACAAAGTGAATGCTAATGCAGAATTGTTGAGAAAACAATGGTCTTTGTCAGCTGGGATCACCCATTCCTTTTCCTGCTATCACCTCTGGAAACTCCAGTCCCAAAACTTTCTATGAGTCTCATGAGGTTTAAATTTTATGGTCATTTCTCCCTCTAAATTCTTTTATTTATTTATTTTTTTAATGCGCTTTGGGTGCAAATTTACACAGCAAATTTGTTTTACAGTCAACAGTTCATGCACATTTGATTTCATGCCCTGATTACCATCTCCAACCATAAAAATACTCTTCTCCTTTTCCCTCCCTGTGACTAGCCCCTTCCTGTGCTCTTCTTAACTATGCATTCCTGTCTGTCCAGCTTTCCACCCATGTGAATGCTGCCCCTCTGGTGTTTCAGGGCTGATTGATTGATCTAAGGGAGGCAGCTCGCCAGGGTAGGTGGGTGCATGTAGATATTCTGCATGTAAGTCTTTCTACTGTTAGGCTGAGGGAAAATTCATGGAAGTGAGTCCATTTCTAGACCCAAAGTGTAACCTGGGGCCATAGTCTAGGTGGTTCCACCAATCTCTATCCAGCCAGGAACTGTGGTCATTTTTGTGTTTTTGAATTTTGTTCCACATTTTTCTTCCCACTCTATCCAGGATCTCCCATTTTGATCCTTTCCAAGTGGTTGGCATTGGTAGCCAGGCACCATCTAGTTCTCCTGGTCTTGGGATTCATGAAGGCTGAGGTCCTTGTGGTCCATCTTATCCTTGGGCTAATTGTTTCCAGATGCCTTTGATTTTCTTCATTGTTTTTTTGCTCCAGACAAGAGGATACTGATAGCTGCATCTTAGATGGCTGCTCAAAATCTTTTAAGATTCCAGTCACTATTCACCAAAGTAGTTTGTAGAACAAGATTTTTATGTACTATCGTATGCCATGCTGCTGGCTTCAGAGAATGATGAATCCAAGATCAGCAGGTAAGATGGCAGGTTCTTTGCTCAGAGGCTGTGAAGGTAACTGCTAAAATCAGTAGACAATGTGGCAGGTCACTGCTTCAAGTCCAGATGATGATAAGCCAGATGTAGGAACCAGAATGTGCAAAAAGCCAGAGAGCTTTGCCAAAGCTTTTTCATATATATTGGAAGCAGGCCACAACCAGAGGGAAACTCCTTTTCATCTGATTGGCTGTTCATAGCAGATCTCATCATAGAAGTGATTACATTATATCAGATCTCATCATAGGGGATAACTACATCATAACTGCTAAACCACATAAAGTCATGGCCTATCCAAGTTGACACATAACCTTAACTATCACCATTGTGAAATTCATAGTGTCCATAAAATAAATTGTATAGAAGTTTCCCTATGTCATGATTCAAGAAGAAAATTCTCCAATAGGTCTTCATAGAGGGGCATTGTAAGAGACATGAAAGCAATATCTTCAGTGATAACCTCACCAAAAATATATTTGTGAACTTCACTTGGCTGCTTCTTATAATGAATATCAACAAAAAGAAAAGCAATGACGCCAATATATAATTCTGTGGATCAATTTTAGGAAATACTGAAATATTTTATCTTATCCCACAGTCTCTGACAGTTACAATCTGAAGAATAGTATAGCTTTAGAGCAACAGTTTTCAAACCCTTAACAATAGAACATTTATTGAAATGAAACTATGTATGGAATTAATCTGGTTTACTCCCGGCTTGAGAGAGGGCCACAGAACAAATTCACCAACACTTCCCTTAGACCCCTTTCTCTCTCTCCAGTATGGTAGTCAGTGTAGAACAGCAGGCCTCTGACAAACAGTTGTGTGTGTGTGTGTGTGTGTGTGTGCTTTTATAGAATTATATTTTGAGCTTTTCAGAATTTACCTCTGGATGCAGATGAACCAAGAGAATACTGAAGAGAAAAGTCAAGATTTCCTAAGGAAATAATTCTAGGTCTCTTCCATGTGAAACAAAACTCAAAATTATAAATAACAAAAAAAGACCTGGTTTACTGGTCTGATAGAGCCTGGTGAGACCCCCAAGATTATGGTCCTTAGTTATCCTTCAGGTCTGGAACTGAACTCTTGTGGCTTCCAACCAAACAATAGAGAGCCAAATAGCATGAACATTTATACTTCATTTAGATACACTCTTTAGAATGATCAGTCTTCACAGGAGAAGAGAAGGGCACTATTGGTACAGGGAGATAGCTCAGGCAACAAGAACGAATAGGAAAAAAGGACACAGGGAAGAGGTAACCACAGGGAGGAAGTGGGAAAAAAGCTATTATATTGCGCCGAATTGTACTCAAAGTCATGAACATAATGCGTATGAACTGTGCTCTCAGGTCTTGGTTCCATGGGACACATAGATTCTGTACTGTGGCACCTCTAGGTGGTGCTTTATTGCAGGAAGTCCAATGAGTATTTACACCAAAGTTCAATAATTTTGAGGAAATGTGTGGGTTTAGGAACTTAAAGTTTTATGATTATTATCTACTTTTCCCTTCTTTTTGGATGTGTAGACCCAGGCACTGTGCCATTTTCCTCCTCTGTAAAGAATTCTCTTCGGGAAGATAAGCATTGATTTTATTAGGAAATATAGGAAGACTCATACATTAATTACCAGTCTTCAAACTGTGGAATCAGAAAACCTCAGAATAGGATGGTATGAGTCGTGAACTATCACAAACTCTCTGTGGTAAATGACCCGTTTTGTTTTTCCAAACCATCTCAGAAAGGTACTTTTGGAAAATGCAGTGAAAATGAATTACTGGGAAAAGTAAAAATGAAATACAAAAGACATACACATACAAGCCCTAACTTTTATTATTAAATTGAACACATACAATTATTCTGTTGAATGGCTATGAAGGTTTCTAATGTTTACTCTAGAGTTCAGTACTTATTATGGACTAGTAACAGGACCATCACCAATCCCAGTCCACACTTTTGAGTAACAGTGCATGTCATACAGCAGACTACTAAACATACTTTAATCTACTTCATGGTGTCTCAGAGTTTTAATTATTTATGAATAGCAATGATCCCTGAAAGATAATCTGTTCTGAAGTTTGAATAACCTGTAAGTTTTCACTCATCTGATATCAACTAGCTTAGTAAGATTTGCCTTATACCAATAAAATTATAAATAAATGTAAATATTTATACAAATATAAATAAAATCTCATTATTTGAGAAAAATGAGTATGAACTGCTGTATGGAAAATGAATTCACTCTTGTAAACTTTCACCCAAATCATAAAAAAAATTTTTTACAAAAATTCTAGGTTGTTCCAACACAAGGACAAATGGGCCGTAAAGACCCAAAATTCTATGTTATAGTACATGGCTTAAATCACAGTGTCTTGGACACATTTTGACAACATAGAACCACTCATAACAGCACTCACAGAGGGAACCCAGGCATGCACAAGGCATCAGGGCAGGAGAACCAGAGAGTAGAGATGAGTAGGCCAGGGAACCAGTACCAACAGGAGTGAGCCACAGGGATCCAAGTGAGGAGAGGGAACACAGGCATGCCCAAAGCAGCAGGCAGAAGAAAGGGGATTAAAAGGCCCAGGAACAAGGACAGAGGAGGAGTTAGTGCAGGGATTCAGATGAGGAGAGGGAACCCAGGCACGCCCAAAGCAGCAGGGTGGGAGAGTGGGAGAAAGGGTAGGAAAAGGCCCAGGAACCGGGACAGAGGAGAAGTCAGCCACAGGGACCCAGGTAAGGGTGGTAGGAGAGGTTTCCAATAAGGAGACAAACTTACCTGTCAGTTTATCCTACCGTGGTGATGTGTTGATGTGAGTTTTGAGACTGAGCCACTGGTGTTTCAAACCCAGAGGGATGCACATGGTGCACAGGTACCAGCCCAGCTTATAGACTGAGACAGACTACGAAGAAGGAAGAGGCCATCCACTTCTCAAAGAACTGGCCAGGGAACACCTTGTGAATAGCAAAGAAACACTGTCTGATACATTACCATGCAACTTTATAAATAGTCC
>NW_006922602.1:322447-323151 GCF_000298275.1 Orycteropus afer afer
AGGATATCAAGAACATTATCCATGAAGAAAGCAAGAACTCACTAAAAAGACGAGAAAAGAAGAGAAGAGAAAAATGGATGACAGAAGAGACTCTGAAACTTGTCCTTGAGCGGAGAGTAACTAAAGCAAATGGAAGAAATGACAAGATAAAAGAGCTGAACAAAAGATTTCAAAGAGCATCTCGAACAGACAAAACAAGTTACTAATGAAATGTGCAAAGACCTGGAGTTGGAAAACCAAAAGGGAAAAACATGCTCAGCATTTCTCAAGCAAAAGAATTAAAGAAAAAAATTAAGCCTTGAGTTGCAATATTGAAAGACTCTACGGGCCAAACATTGAATGATGCAGAAAATATCACAAGAAGATGGCAGGAATACACAGAATCACTGTACCAAAAAGAACTAGTTGATCTTCATCCATTTCAGGAAGTGGCATATGATCTAGAACCAATGGTATTGAAGGAGGAAGTCGAAGCTGCAATGAAAGAATTGGTGAAGAACCAAGCTCCGGGAATTGATGGAATACTGATTGAGATATTTCAACAAATGGATGCCCCATTTGAGACACTCACTCGGTTATGCCAAGAGATTTGGAAGACAGCTACCTGGTCAACTGACTGGAAAAGATCCATATTTATACCCATTCCAAAGAAAGGGGATCCCACAGAATGTGGAAATTATAGAACAATATCATTAATATCATAC
>NW_006922602.1:325281-337505 GCF_000298275.1 Orycteropus afer afer
AATGGAGAGAAGATTGAGGCTGTCAAAGAATTCATGTTACTTGGTTCTGCAATCGATGCCAATGGAAGCAGCAGTCAGGACATTAGATGACGTGTAGCACTGGGAAGGTCAACCGCGAAGGAACTGTTTCAAGTGCTGAGGAGCAAGGATGTCTCCTTGAGGACTAAGGTGCACCTGACACAAGGCATGGTATTTCCAATAGCCTCATATGCATGTGAGAGCTGGAAAATGAATAAGGAAGATTGAAGAAGAGTTGATGCTTTTGAGTTGTGATGCTGGGTGAAGAATGCTGAAAGTTCCATGGACTGCTCAAAGAACTAACAGATCTGTTCTGGAGGAAGGGCACCCGAAATGCTCACTGGAAGTGAGAATGGCCAGACTTCATCTCACCTACTTTGGTCATGTTGTCAGAAGGGACCATTCCCTGGAGAAAGATGTCATGCTTCGTAAGGTGGAAGGTCAACGAAAGAGGGGAAAACCTTCAACGAGATGGATTGACACAGTGGCTGTGATGATGGGCTCAAGTATAGCAGGGATCATGGAGCTGGTGTGGGATTGGGCAGTGTTTCATTCTGCTGTGTATGGGGTTGCTAAGAGTCAAAAATGACTCGACGGCACCTAACAAGAACCAACAATTTGTTAGAGAAATCTTAAAGATAATTGGCTACATATATATCTCCATGAACATGAGTGATTTGTTAAAAGATCATTGAATATAAGCCAATTAAACATTGGAGGACATCTTACAAAAATTATAGTTTGGGATTTGGAATAGTAGAATTATGAAAATTTTTTTAAAAGTTTGATACCAAAATCAAATTTCTATACCTTATACGAAGACAAAAAAAAAAAAAAAATCATACCACTTAGTGAAGAATATGTGTCTTTTATTCTAAGTAGCAGGTCCTTGGGTGGCAGAAATATTTTTCTCTCAGCTACTAACCATAAGCATGATTATGTGAACATATCAAGAAGCACTGCAGAAGAAAGACCTGGTGGTGATCTGCTGCCTTAAAAATTATATCCAAGAAATCCTGTGGAACTCAATTCTACCCTGTAACACAAGGGGTCACCATAACTTGGGTGACTTGGAATCAACTTGACAGCGAAAGGTTTGGTTTGATTTTATTCTAAATAACATCCATCTCTTTTATCCAGAAGCAATTTTAAGTCATTATGGAATCAGGAAAATAAAGAGAATAACATGTCTATTTTACACCAGTGTATTTTTGATAAATAATTATCAAATGTAGAATGGCACCAACTGACTCATCTTGTGAGAATGCAATTTCTGTGTGAATCTCAGTAATGAGTGGTTTATTGATTTTATATACCTAAATCTAGGGCTTAACAAACTACACTCCATAGTTCAGAGGCCTAAATAAAAATTTTATTGGTACACAAACATATGCAGTGTATGTGTTACTACCATGCTGCTTTTGCTCTCCACTTGCAGACCTAACTAGCTACATTGAGACTATAAGGCAGGAAAGCCTAAAACAGTTACTATTTGCTACTTAAAAAAAAAAAAAAAGTTTTCTCTCTCCTGGCTTAGTTGATAATCAGGAACTTCCCCTAGATCAAAGGCCAATAAAATTTCAAAATAATTTTAAATAGTTTTACCATAAAGTTACAGTGTGAATTCGGGTAAATTTTGTCAATATTGGATAAGTAAAACCTAAAGCCCAGATATTCATCAAGTGGAAATATGGGCCAAGAACCAGAGACTTGAAATGAGTTAAGAAGGAAACTAATAAAGAGTTTAAAAACACATCTAGTTGGCGAGTAGCAACTGGTGTCTTAAAAGCTTTCAAGCAGCCATCGTAGCTAATGGTCTTCTGGCATCGGAAGTGAAGAAGAAGGCAAAAAAAAAAGAGAGGGCCTTTAGAAGCAATCAGCCCTAGGACACAATGGCCCTCCAGTCCAGAAGAAATAGATGGTGCCTGGCTGCCAATGCCAACCACTCAGGAAAGGATCAAATCTGGAGATCCTGGATAGAGTGGGAGAGAAAATGTGGAACAAAATCCAAAAACTCAGTAATGACCAGAATTACTGGTCAGATGAAATCTGGCAAGACTACCAATATTATGGCTCGGGAATACATTCTGCACTTGGAATAAAACTCACCCCCAGGGATGAGCTCTCAGCCCAATAGTTAACAAGATGTACATGCAGACCACTCAACCCAGGATGATGCACCCACATACTCTATGGTAATACATCCCTTAGAGCAATAGACCATGGGACACCAAAGGACTAACATTCAAATTGAGGAAATGCAGGACAAACAGGGGTGTATAAATATGAGGGTCACAGGGGGAGGGTTACACGATAGGGAGGGGAGGAGACTGGGTTAGGGTTGGACATGGTGAATGGGGAATGAAACTAAATGTATATGTTACATTGAATATAAAACAAGCTCTTAAAATTAAAAAAAAAATTAAAAAAACACATCTAATTTATTAATGGATCCAAAACACAGGGTAAAAACTGATCAGATTAATCAATGGTCTTACAATATGGGGGAAATAGAGGATTATAGGCTAAAGAATTAAAAATGAACCTATAATATAGGTTGAAATAGATTTTTTTTTAAGATTTTTATTGTGATTGTTGTTGTTGTTTGCCGTCGAGTTGGCCCCGACTCATAGCGACCCCTCCTTGGGTTTCCGAGGCAGTATCACTACAGAAGTAGGGTTGCCCAACCTTAGTTCAGAGGAGTGGCTGGTGGGTTTGAACCACCAGCCTTCTGGTTAGCAGTCAAGTGCCTTAGGCACTATGCTACTAGAGCTCCTTTATTGTGATTAGGGTGACAGTTTACAAACCAAATTCATATACTATACAACAGTTCACGTACACTTTGTCTCATGACAATAATTACAATTTCCCACATTGTATTACAATGCAACAGCTCTCTTCCCACTTCCTCCCCATAGTTACCTCTGCCCTGTGTCCTTCCCTCCCATGCACTCCTGCCCCCCGAGCAATCTCCCTGTGCATACACAGCCCTTCTATTCTCCCATGATTGCCCTCTCCAAGGAACGTATCTACCTAATGTAAATCTTCAACTCATATGCCCATCTTTTGTTTGGCTGGAAGCCACAGGAGTGAGTTTAATTTCAGACCTGCAGAGCAACTAGGGGCCAGAGTCTCAGGGGTCCCACCAGGCTCTATCATACCATCAAACCTGGTCCCTCCCCCTTTTGTTTTTTATATGATTTTGGGTTTTCCACATTGTTTTCTCACTGTATCCAGGATCTCCTACATAGATCCCCCTCCAAGTGGTTGATAGGGGTAGCCCTACACTATCTAGTTCTTCTGGTCTCATAGTGATGTACATAGGCTGAGGATCACATGGTATACCAGTCCCTTGGATTAATTGTTTCCATGCACCTTTGGTTTTCTTCATTCTTCTTTGCTCTGGACAAGGAGGGAGACCCATCGTTGCATCTAGATGGCTAGTGCAAGCTTTTAAGATCCCAATTGCTACTTGTCAAAGTAGGAGGAGGAATAATATTTTTGTGTAGTATGTTATGCCAATTGAGCTTGATGCCCCCTGCAACCATGGTGCTGAGCCCACAGTCCAACTACTTGCTCCTTCTTGTGGCCAAGAAGTGACTACAACCTTGTCCCTTGTTAGCTCTATTATAAACCTGTACATTCTTACAGAACATACATATATATTTGTAGAAACATTGTCTGTCAACCCTATGCAAGGTCATGAGCACAATCCCCGGTGCATAAACACTTAATCATTCAGCCTGTCCACCTATCTATCCACCGTGTATCCAATGTTTGCCCTCACTGACAATTCAGTACTGCACATGCAAAAGGGTTCATTTTGTTGTCTGTACCTCCCATGCACTTCTTTATGTCTTCCCCTTCATCAGTGCCACTGTGTTGATCACTCACATTTGGTACATTGTCCTTCCCTTCACCCAAATCAATACTTGTCTCTACCTATCTAGCACTGTTTCTTCCAAAGTGGTTCTATTTGACAGTCCCACCAGCAATGTATGAGAGTCCCAATCTCTCTACATCTTCACCAGTATTTGTTATTTTCTGTCTTGTTGAACTTTGCTAGTAATGCTGGGGCAAGATGGTATCTTTTTCTTTTTATTTGCATCTCTCTAATGGCTAATGATCATGATCATTTTTTCATGTGCTTGTTGGCTGCCAGAATATCCTCTTTGGTGAAGTGTCTATTCATGTGTTCTGCCCATTTTTCAATTGGATTATTTGTCTTTTTGGTGTTGAGGTGTTGGAGTTTTCTATAAATTTTAGAGATATGTCCCTTGTCAAATATGTCATTGACAAATATTTTTCCCAATCTGTAGGTTCTCTTTCAACTCTTTTGGAGAAGTCTTTGGAAGCACATAAAACTTTAAGTTTTAGAAGGTCCCTCACATCTAGTTTCTCTTCTGCTGTTTGTGCCTTTTGGGTTATGCTTGCTAGTCTATTTATTCCATATATAAAGGCCCCTAAATTTGCCATCTTTTTTCCTTGAAGAATGATATAGATTTAGGTTTCACACTTAAGTCTTTGATCCACCTGGAGTTCGTTTTTGTGTATGGTGTGAGGTACAGATCTTGTTTCATTTTTCTGCAAATGAATATCCATTTTTCCCAGTACCATTAACCAATACCAGGCAATTTGACTACTGTGGCTGTATAGTAGGTTTTGAAATCTGGGAGTGTGAGACCTCCTACTTTGTTCTTCTTTTGCAGCAGTGCTTTGCTTATCCAAGGTCTTTTTCCTTTCCATATAAAATGAATAATTAGTTTCTCCATATCTTTAAAGAATGTTTGTGGGATCTGGATTGGGATTGCATTGAATATATACATTGCTTTGGGTAGAATTGACATTTTCACAATGTTCAATCTTACTATCCATGAGCATGGTATGTTCTTCCTTTTATGAAGATCTCTTACGGTTTCTTGAAGTAGTCTTTTGTGCTTTTCTTTGTACAGTTCTTTTGTGTCTCTGGTAAGATTCCCAAGTTTTTTTGTTTGTTTTTATTTTTGGTAGCTAATGTAAATGGTATTGATTTCCTTATTTCTTTTTCAGCAATCTCTTTGCTGGTGTAGACGAATACAACTGATATTTGGATGTTGATGTTGCATCCTGCAACTTGCTAAATCTTTCAATTAGTTCCAGTAGTATTATTGCTGAGTCTCATGGGTTTTCTATGCATAGGATCATATCATCAGGAAGTAGGGATAGTTTGACTTCTTCCTTACCAATTTGGATGCATTTGATTTCCCTGTCTTGCTTTATTGCCTTGGCTAGGACTTCCAATACAATGTTGAATAGTAGTGGTGACGGAGGGTATCCTTGTCTGTTTCCTGTTTGCAAGGGGAATGGTTTCAGTCTCTCTCCTTTGAGAATAATGTTGGCTGTTGGTTTTACATATATGCCTTTTATTATGTTGAGGAATGTCCCTTCTATTCCTATTTTGCTGAGAGTTTTTTTTTTTTAATCAGGAATTTGATTTATTGGATTTTATCAAATACCTATTCTACATCAATTGATATGATAATGTGGTTCTTTTCCTTTGTTTTATTTATGTAGTGGATGATGTTGATTGTTTTTTCTAATGTTGAACCATCTTTGCATACGTGATATGAACTCCACTTGGTAATAATGAATGATTTTTTTGATATGTTGTTGGAGTCTATGAGCTAGGATTTTGTTGAAGATGTTTGCATATGTATTCATGAGGGATATTGGTCTGTAGTTTTCCTTTTTAGTGTTGTCTTTACCTGGTTTGGTATCAAGGTTGTGCTTACTTCATAAAATGAATTTGGGAGGATCCCATCTCTCTTTGTTATGGAATGGTTTGAGGAGGATTGGTGTCAGTTCTTCTCTGAATGTTTGGTAGAATTCTCTGGTGAAACCATCTGGGCCAGGACTTTTTTTTTTTTTGTTGTTGGTAATTTTTTATGACCTGTTCAATTTCTTCTTTTATTATGGATCTGTTCAACTTTTCCAGCTCAGTCAGTGTTAATTTAAGTAAGTAGGGTGTTTCTAGAAATCTATCCATTTCTTTAGATGTTTAAATTTGTTGGGAGACAGTTCTTTATAGTGTCCTGAACTTATCCTTTTTATTTCAAATAGTTCTGTTGTGATGTTGCCCAACTTGTTTTTTATTCTTCTTATTTGTATTCTCTCCCTCTTTTCCTTTGTTAAATTCAGCAGTGGTTTGTCAATTTTATTAATGTTTTTAAAAAACCAACTTCTAGTCTTGCTGACTTTTTCTATTGTCTTTCTATTTTCTGTTTTATTGATTTCTGTTTGAATTTTTATTATTTCCTTTCCTCTGGTGACTGTAGGCTTTTCTTGCTGTTCTTTTTCTAATTGTTAGAGATGTTGGTTTAAGGTGTTGATTTTGGCTCTTTTTTCTTTTTTGATGTGTGCATTTATTGGTATAAATTTGCATCTGATCACTGCTTTTGCTATGCCCCAAAGATTTGGGTATGTTGTGTTTTCATTATCATTTAATTCAAAGAATTTTTTAAGTGAATTTTTTATTTCTCCTATTACCCAGTCATTCTTCAGGAGGGTGTTGTTCAGTTTCCACATGTTTGCTCTTTTTCCATTGATCTTCCTATTGTTGATTTCTAATTTTCTAGCACTGTAATCTTAGAAGATGTTTTGCAGTATTTCAATGCTTTTAAATTTATTAAGGCTTGCTTTCTGGCTTAACATGTGTTCTATCGTGGAGAATGCTCCATGTGCACTGGAAAAGAATGTATATTGTGCTATTGTTGGGTGAAGTGCTCTGTAGATGTTTATAAGTTCAAGTTGGTGAGTTGTATTGTTTAGTTCTTCTGCATCTTTGTTGAGTTTCTTTCCAGTTGTTCTATCTTTGATTGAAAGTGATATATTAAAGTCTCCTACTATGACTGTGGAGTCATCTATTTGTCTTTTTGATTCTGCTAACGTCTGATTTCTGTGTTTTGAGGCTCTTTCATTGGGTGAATAGATAATTATTATGGCTATATCTTCTTGTTTGTTTGATCCTTTAATCATTATATGATGTCCTTCCTAGTCTCCTATGGTGGTTTTTATCGTAAAGTCAGTTTGATCAGAAATTATTGCTACTCTTGCTCTTTTTTGGTTGCCATTTGCTTGATATATCTTTATTCCAACCTTTGATTTTTAATCTATTTTTGTCCTTGTCTCTAAGTTGTGTCTCTTATAAACATTATATTGATGGGGTATTTTTTTTTTTTTTACCCATTCTGCAACTCTCCAACTCTTGAATGGTACATTTAATCCATTGACATTCAGTGTGATTATTGACAAGTATGAATTTGTTGCTGTCATTTTGTTATGTGTTTTTTCATGGTGTTCCTGGTTTCTTTGTTCCATATAATTTTCCGTGCTGAGCTCATTTTGTTTATGAATCATGTTATCATTTCCTTCATTACTGTTGTTTTAGTATTTCCTAAATATTTGTGCTTGTCCTTTCTTTTATTGTGATGTGACAGTTTATCATTTTTCTTTGAGGTTACCCTGTGATTCATAATTTTCTCCTCAAGTTTATAACAGTCCATTCTATTTTGCAACTCTCTTGACTTCCTCACCATTTAGAAATTCTGTAACTATACTATTGTTTCCCTCTTTTTAGTTTGTAGTTGTCATCATTGGCCAGTGGATGTCTCTGGTTCCCTATTTACAACCTTGTAAGCTTATTTTGCTTTGGATACTTCCATAGTTGTGTTGGTTTTCTGGGTTATGTCACCTTGTGTATTAATGGTCAGTTGTTGTTTGCTATTATTGGTTCTCTATACAAAGGACTCCCTTTAGTATCTCTTGTAAGGTTGTCTGGTTTTAACAAATTCCCTTAACTTCTGCTTATCTGGAAATCTCCTAATTTCACCATCATATTTGAGGGGCAATTTTGCTTGGTATATAATTCTTGGTTGGAAATTTTTCTCTTTCAGGGTTTTATATATATCATCAATTGCCTTTTCGCCTGCATGGTTTCTGCTAAGAAATCAGAGCTAAGTCTTATTAGTTGCACTTTGTAGGTAACTTTTTTTTTCCCCCTGGAATTCTTTCAGGATTCTTTCTTTGTCTTTGGTTTTGGTGAGTTTTATGATGATATGTTTTGGTGATTTTCTTTTGGGGTCTGCCTGTTTAAGGTTCATTTGACTTCGTGAATGGATATATTCTCATGTTTCTTCACATCAGGAAATTTCTCTTCCAACAAATCTTGAGCAATTTTCTCAGCACTTTTATTTTTCTCTTCTTGTTTTGGAATTCCGATTACATGTAAGTTATTCCTTTTGATGGTATCCCACATGAATCTTAGGCTTTCTTCATATTGTTTTGATCTTTTTTCCGATTGATCTCTTTCCAAAGAAGTATTCAGTTATTTGTCTTCAATCTCCTTTTTCTGTCTTCCTTTGATTTGATTCTACTTCTTTGCCCTTTCATTGTGTTGTCTATATCTGACAATTTACCATTCATCTTCTGGATTTCTATCTGTGGATTTTATATCATTTTTAATTTTTATTTTTTCATTTTGTTCTTGTATTATCTTCCTAAATTGTTCTAGGATTTTGTCTGTGTTTTCCTTAATTTTTTCAGTGTTTTCCTTGATGTTTCTCTCAGTCTGTTGAAGGTACCTAAATATAATTCTTTTGAATTCCTTATCAGGGAGTTCCAATGCCGATTCTTCCTCAGGGATGTGTTCTGCATCTATATACTGCTCCCTTGTTTCTACTGCTTTATCTTGCTTCTTTATGTGAACTGTGATGGTCTGTTGTATCTGAGACATTGTGACTTTGTTGTATTTATGTTTAACTGGAGATTGTATGTTGGAGTGATTCTCCAAGGTTTTTTTTTTTTTTTTTTTTTGCATATATCTGAGTAAGCAGTGCTCTTCTATTCACTAGCTGTTAGCACTTAAACTTTTTGAAGAGCAGTTGAAGTTGAATCAGGTTCTTATTGGTGGTCATATATAGTTGGCCAGTTGGTGCAGAAGGAAGTGATGGCTCTTACTCAGTAAGTGGAGCTGTAGGAAGTGTGGATGTGGTTAGGTCATATGGACACAGTTGCTGTCTCCCACTCAGCTAGACAAAAACAACAATCAAAAACACATCGAAGAAAGTAAAAGCAAGAGGACAAAAAATGCACACAATATAAACACACAGGAACAACAATCAAAAAGAGAAAAAAGAACAACAAAAAAAAGAGTAAAGACAATAAATGAGAGAAAATATTTAAAGAAATACTTTAAATAGCCAAAAGAAATATGGATAGAAAAAGTAAAATATATATAACTTCAGTATCTGGGGAGGGGGGGATAAGATAAAAGAGGTACATTAGGAGAATAGTGAAGAAAAAAATGGGAAAACTGCAAAAAGAAAAAGAAAGAATGGGGAGAACCACAAGAAAGAAAAAAAAAAAAAATGGAACCAGGAACAGGGAAGAGACAAAAAGCTGAAAACTAGAACCTAAGAAGGGAAGAATAAAGAGTAATAATAAGAAGAACAATAACAATAATAATGATTTTAAAACAGGCCAAAACGAACTAAAAAAAAAAAATTTTTTTTTTAGATCTAGGCAGGACAGGGCAGGGCATCCAGGCTCTGTCAAAACACACAAACTGAGATGGAATTCCTGCCGGTCCAGAAGGTGAGTGGGAGTAAGGAGTGGCCACATCTCCATTCACCAAGAGGGTGTGGGGTCTAAGAATAACAAGTGGAATTGCACCTTTCCAGTCCTCCATGTCTGGAATGTCCTTGTGGTTCCTGGCTAGTGGAGCCTATTCTTAAGTCCCTGGAATCTGGGAAAATGCTATCACTTTAAATATCAAAAATTGTTGAGCTGCTTGTAAACATTCAAAATGGCTGCACCCTCTGGACAGGCAAAAGTCCACAGCTCAGCTTGCCTTCCTCTTTGCTGCTTCCCCTTTTATTCACCAGCTACCAGTTCAGTCCTCCATGCAGCTCCTGGCTAGCAAGGCAGATTTTTAGGTTAATTCTTAGGTCTTAACACCATCTGACAGTATCCAAGCTGTTTGTGCTATGAGAATCACTAACAGACCGCAGCTTCATATGTCTCCTTTTTTGGTGTTTTTGTACAGATTCTTTTACTAGATGGAGTTTAGTCTACTTCTGTATCCTTACTTTCAAAGCTCAGGATCCCATAATTAGGTTCTGTATATGTGTTATTTGGTTCCTCTTTTCTTGGTTGAAAAGGGTCTGTGTAGTTTGTCTGCCTATTCCACCATCTTACCAAAACTCTCCTGAAGCAGATTACTTTTTAAAAATTGAATAGATTACTCAATGGGGCCATCCAGTAAGAAAAAATCACAACCTACTATTCGTATTAGAAAGCTGAAAGTCTGCAGATATTAGCTCTTTAAATAGCTGTTCCAAATGAACAACCACTATCTATGTTATTAAAATCTGAAAAAGGTCTGGAGACTACAAAATTCAAGCTGTCCTCTTTAAATTAAATTAACTTCTCGGGTTCTACTTTATGAAGATTTATTTAATACATGTGCTTAACTCAGAGATGGAGGAGTAATTCTTCCCGGGAAGATCAAAGCCTCATTAGAGTCAAGAAAAATAAAAGAGTAAGTACCAAACCAAACTCACTGCCCTCAAGTCAGATCCGATCCATAGAGACCCCTCCTTGCGTTTCTGAGGTGGTATCTCTATGGAAGTAGCTTGCCCAATCTTCCTTCCAAGGAGTGTCTGGTGGGTTTGAACTGCCAGCCTCCTAGTTAGCAATCAAACAACAACAACAACAATAAAAAAAAACTTGGTGATGCTACATAGGCTCTGACTCATGGCAACCCCATGTGTGTAAGAGAACTGTGCTCCATAGGGTGTTCAATGGCTGATTTTTTTTTTTTTGGAGGTAGATCATTGGGCCTTTCTTCGCATGTACCTCTGAGTAGACTGGAACCTCCAAATTTTCAGTTAGCAGCCACACATAATCATTTGCACTACCCAGGAACTCCATGTATCTATACAAATAAGAAAGAATAAATAAAAGAGAAAACAAATGTGCTCCAAATAAATGGGTTTAAATCAACATCTTTTAGTATAAATGCTACCCAAAAGAACTAATCTCATTTTCGTCTAATTGATTAGACTCAAAGTGACCCTTCCTTGGATTTCCGTGGCATTATCTCTACAGAAATAGATAGCTCAATCTTCTTTCCTAGGAGTGGCTGGTGGGTTTGAACTGCCAGTCTTTTGGTTAGCAGTCAAATGCCTTAGGCACTATGCTACCAGAAGTAAATCCTACCTCACAGTAAAGCTCCAGAAGGCAGAGGAGGCACCTATCTACCATCTCTCTGCCCACTTACCAGAAATGAAGCCTGCTAACTGCCATGTTTTGATAATTCTCAAAGTCAACTTCCTACTTAGAGCAGAGCCCTACTGAGGAAAAAAACCTACACAATGGCAAGAAAATAAAGCTGCCTATCTTAATCAACCTAGTTCCTCATAAGTAACTTTAAATATGAAATAATAAAAAGCTGCAGCATTTATGGAGAATCAACAATGTGGGAAAAAATGGAAAAGATAGGTAGATTAAACAAGTAACTTGAAAGAAACATGATTATCTGAGGTAATAGAAGACAACTTAAAAATATTCTAAGTAATATTTGATTAAATGATTCATTAATAAGAATGCATGATAACTGAAAACCAAAGCAGATTGCCACTCCTCATCAAAAGCATCAATCAAAGAACAAGAAAGAGTTGTTAGAGAGTAAAATATGATCAGTAAAAAGAAAAAAATAATAAATAATCAATAGAAAGAAGAGAATAAAAGTTATCTCCCAGGCATTAAGCAAAAAAGAAAAAAAAAAAGATGAAAATAAATTGAAAAAATTACAATATGGATGCCTACCCCTAGAAGATGAGCTAAAAGGAAGAGACAACAGAAAGAAAATAGAAGATGAGAATAATAATCAACAATATAGTAAAAGAAAATATCTCAGAGCTGCACAAATTTACCAGAAAGACTATTGAAAAGATTTATGACTAGACTAAATTTCAATATAGTGAAATTTCAGATCTCAAAGGATAAAGAGAAAATCCTCAAAACTTCCAGAAAGAAAAAAGTAAAAAGGAACAAAATTTATACTAATATTAGATTTCTCATTCAAAATGCTAGAAGGAGTTCTGAGGGAGCTCTGGTAGCATTGTGCATAAGGCATTTGACTGCTAACCAGAAGACTAGCAGTTCAA
>NW_006922602.1:338157-340168 GCF_000298275.1 Orycteropus afer afer
AGTTAATTCATTTAGAAACAGAAATACAACTATATTATTTAAGTTATAAATGTACAAGAACAAAAATTAGTAAGTTGTTGTTGTTAGGTGAGGTCAAGTTGATATGGACTCATAGCGACCCCATGTAAAACAAAACAAAATGCTGACCAATCCTGCACCATCATCACAATTGTTATGCTTGATCCCTTTTTTGCAGCCACTTGGTTAATCCATCTTGTTGAGGGTCTTCCTCTTTTTACTGGCCATCTGCTTTAATTAGCATGATGTACTTCTCCAGGATCTGGTCCCTCTTGATAAAACAATCAAAGTACAAGAGACAAAGTCTTGCCATCCTTGCTTCTAAGGAGCATCCTGGCTGTACTTCTTCCAAGACAGATTTGTTCATTCTTCTGGAAGTCCATGGTATAATCAGTATTCTTCACCAACACCATAATTCAAAGGCATCAATTGTTCTTCGATTTTCTTTGTTTATTGTCCAGCTTCACATGCATATGAGGTGACAGAAAATACCATGGTTTGAGTCAGGTGTATCTTACTCTTCAAAGTGACATTTTGCTCTTTAACATTTAAAGAGGTCTTTTGGAGCAGATTTTTTTTTTTTAATTTTTATTGTGATTTGGTTAAAAGTTCACAGAGCAAGTTCATTTTCCATACAGCAGTTCACACACATTTTTTTTCATGACATTGACTGCAGTTCCCCACAATGTAACAGCTCTCTTCCCTTTCCTCCCATACTCACCTCTTCCCTGTGTCCTTCCCTCCCATGCACTCCAGCTCCACGAAGCTGTCTTGTACAAACACTGCCCTTCTATTCTACCACAATTGATCTATTGCTCCAAGGAGTGTATCTATCTGATGTAAACCTTATATTCCTGTCTATTGTTTGGCTGGAAGCCACAGGACTGAGTTCAGTTCCAGGCCTGAAGGGTAACTAGGGGCCACAGTCTCAGGGGTCTCACCAGGCTCTATAAGACCAGCAAAACTGGTCTTTTTTTTTTTTTTTATGATTTTGAATTTTGTTGCACATTGTTCTCCCACTCCATCCAGGATTTCATGCACAGATCCCCCTCCAAGTGGTTGACAATGTTAGACTGATATCATCTACTTCTTCTTTCTGGTCTCATGGTCATATAGGTTGAATATCACATGGTCTACCAGTCCCTTGGACTAATTGTTTCCATGCATCTTTGGTTAACTTACTTCATTCTTCTTTACTCTGGACAAGGAGAGACCCATTGCTGTATCTAGATGTCCTCTTGCAAGCTTTTAAGACTCCAGTCATGACTCACCAAAGCAGGATGCAGAACAATATTTTTGTGTAGTATATTATGCCAATTGAGCCTGATGTCTCTTGTAATCGTGATCTCGAGCCCACAGCTTCAACTACTTGCACTATTGAAGAAGAACAACAAAGTAGGAGGTCTCACACTCCCATATCTCAAAATCTACTATACAGCCACAGAAGTCAAAACTGCCTGGTATTGGAATAATGACAGACACATAGACTAGTGGAACAGAATTGAGAACCCAGAAATAGATCCATCAACCTATGGTCTGCTGATTTTTGATAAAGGGATGAAATCCACTAAATGGGGAAGAGATGGTCTCTTTAACAAATGGTGCTGGCAAAAGTGAATATCAATTTGCAGAAAAATGAAACAAGATCCATACCTCACACCATACACAAAAACTAACTACAGATGTATCAAAGACTATAAAGTTCCTCAAGGAAAAACTAGGGGCAAATTTAGGGGCCCTAATTTGTGGCATAAATAAACTGTCAAGCATAGCCCAAAATGTACAAATAACAGAAGAGAAACTAGATGATGGGACCTTCTCAAAATTAAATTTTTATGTGCTTCAAAAGACTTCTCCAAGAGTCAAAAGAAAGCCTACAGATTGGGAAAAAATATTTGGCAATGACATATCTCACAAGGGACTTATCTCTAAAGTTTATGGAAAACTCCAACACCTCAACAACAAAAAGAAAAACAATCCAATTAAAAAATAC
>NW_006922602.1:341234-343524 GCF_000298275.1 Orycteropus afer afer
AACATAATGGCAAATATATATATATATATATATGTATGTATATATATATATATAAAATTAATAAAAATGTTAAATAGAGATGAAAGTGTGAGGGTAACAGAAACAAGTTAATTTCTCTTTTCCATAGCAAGGTATAAGCAGATACTATTTTTCTCAGTATAGAAACACAGATATAATATTTAAATACCAGAAAAACTAGCAATAGGGACAACAACAATGTTTATATCTGAAGAGTAGGACCGAAGTTACATGATATCATGGGAGATTTTTCATTTAATATCTGTTTGCACTGTTTAAATTTTTACCATATATGTATATTACTGTAATTATATTAGCCATATGACCCCACAATTTCACTTCTAGGTATACACCCAAAAGACCTGTAAGCTGAGACTTTTACACTAATTTTTTTGCAGCATTTTCATAATAGCCAAAAGGTAGAAACAACATAATTGTCCATCAAAAGATGAATGGATAAACAAAATGTGGTATATACATACAATGAAATATTACTGCTAACCAGAAGGCTGTGGTTCAAACCCATCAGCCACTCTTTGTAAGGAAGATGGGGCAATCTACTTCCATAATGATACTGCCTCGGAAACCCAAGGAGGGGTCGCTATGAGTTGGATCTGACTCACTGGCAAATAACAACAACAACATGCCACAGTATGGATGAAGATTGAAAACACTATGCTGAGTGAAATACATCACTCACAAAAGGAAAAATGTTGTGTGACCTCACTTATATAAAAAGACAAGAAAAGGCAAATGTATAGAAGACCACAGTCATTACCAATGGTCAGAAGGAAGGGGAGGGAGGGATTATTGCTTACGGAGTACTAAGTTTTAGTTCATACTGATGGAAAAATCACTTTGGTTAAAGGTAGGATTGAACAGCTGATTATTATAAGTACTGACAATAAATTGCACACCTATAAAAACTTGAATTCACAAAAGTTGTGTGACAGATTACAACAATGACAGAAAGAAAAAAAAAAAGAATAGCTGCTGGCCCTGTTTATGTACATCCAAACACTTCATGGGATTTCGTTCTTCATTTTGTAGGATTAAGGTCATGGTTTCATGGGACATCCCAGTTAAATGGCCTGCTAATGTGTTTAGTGCTTTTTCTACTTCTAGTCCATTGCATGATGCCTAGGATCTTAAAAGCTTGCAAGTAGTCGTACAAGGCACAGTAATTGGAGTCTATGCACTTAGAGCAACAGAGGAATAAGGAGAGTCAGGAATAGGAGGAAAATATGGAACTTGTGTCTAATTGCCTCCAAGAAAACCTGCCTCCTTTGCCACAAGACCGGAAGAGTTATATGTTGCCTGGTTACCGTTACTGAACATTTTGATTAAAAATTCTATAGAAAAATCTTGAGTAAAAGGAGGAAAATTCAGAACAGAATTTCAAATTCTCATGGACTCCAGACTTTCCAGAGCCATGGAGGCTGCATGAACCCCTGAAAATATGGCCCTGAGATAATCTTTAAACTTTACACCAAAAATATTCCCTGCAATCTTCTTGACAGTAAACAACAACAGTTCAGATTTATTATTAAGAAATATGCCTTGAGTATTGGACTCTTTTAAAAACTATATATATGGGATAAAATTGACAACAGTAACTCAAAAGATTACATATGAACCTTAGGGGCAGTGAGTTTATGTTAATGGAGGAAGAATAACTCAGAGAATGGTTGTACAACTTAAAGAACGTAATCAAAGTCATTGAATTGCACAGGTGGAAACCGAATTGTTATATGTTTTGCTGTGTATATTCTCAACAACAAGAAAAAAATACAATTTTTAAAAAAGAAAAAAATATTAACTATAATACAAAAAAATAATTATTATTACAAATGCTAATCAGTGTAGGGGTTGCCAGGGCCTCACTCGCCACATCAGCGCTCAGTAAGCACAATGCCAGACTCTTTACTTGTTTACCGTTTCCCTGCAAAGCACAAGTTCCACCTCATGATTTTATTTTTGGCTTTTAAGAAGAAATAATATTTCTGTAATATAATTTTAATCTCAAATGAGATATTTCTTTTGCTTTTTGCATCAATAACTTTACCAATATAGTTTTTAACTATCAGTTTTTTTCTTTTTTGTTTTGTTTTGTTTTGATGGTTTAGGTGCAAATTTACAGAGAAGAATTTGTTTTACATTCAACATTTTGTGTACATTTGGTTTCACTCCCCACTTTCTATCAGTTTTTATCAAACCAAGTTTTAGAAGCTGTGCATTGGGAGGACCAGCTACTCTCTTGAAGCAACCAAAA
>NW_006922602.1:348312-355726 GCF_000298275.1 Orycteropus afer afer
TCTGAGCACACAGACTGTGATGGATTTCCTGTGGGCCCAGAAGGTAGGTGGGAGTGGGGATGGCCACACCTCCGTTCATCAAGTGGGTGTAGGGTGTAGTAACAAGAAGAATGTTGTCAGGACAGTTTCTTAACTGTATCCATATGAAAGCCTTTCCCTGGCCCTCAGCCTCTCAGCCCTTGGCCTCTCAGACGTCTTGGGCCAGCCCAGTTCTGCTCTGCTCAGACAAATGTTACAAAGCTCTTTAACTCCACTGATAAGTGCCCAAAGACACACGGCTCTGCCAGTAAACCTCATCCCAAAGGCATTCAATTCTCTAGCTTTGAGGGTTGACAAGCCTAGCTCGATCAATAAGTACCTGGAGGCACCCCAGTACACCAGCAAGGCTCCTGCCTGAAGGCACTCCACTTTCTCACCCAGTGGGCCAGGAATTCCACTGCACCATCTCCTGCTGGTATCCTGATTCTGCTGTTTCTGCTGCCACCATTTCTTTGCCACTGCTTCTTTCCATCTCTCACAGTCTCCAGTGTAACAGCTTTCTCTCTGTCTCCTGAGTCTAGGGGGTTCTCAGTGTGGGGATCCTAGGTCCAAAGGACACACTCTTTCTCTTAGCTCTTCTTTCTTGGTGGTAGTGAGGTCCCCTTTTGCTTTGAGATAGGTTCACTTTTAAATCTAGGGGATGGCAAAATTAACCAATCCCCTTGTTGGGATTCCATCCACCTTATTTGCATTAGCAGTAAGCTGTCCAATGTATTTGGTGTGCCACAAGCACCTTATGTGTATAGTCCCACCAAATCTTTTGATGGGAGATACAAAACCATGGCTGGAAAGGCCATATAATTATTGAACCCAGTAGAGAAGTAAATGAGATGATTATCTCATTACATGAGATGATTATCTCATTACATGAGATTATTTCTAGGGTTGTGTTATATGCTACCATTTAGTAGAATCAGTTTCTTGTAGTAAAGAAATTCATTGAGATTCATTCACCTTACTAAAGAAGCAGAGTCCCAGAAATGCAATCCTCTCACTCTGCAGCAACTCCAAGAAATATTCTATCAAGCTTGAACCCAATCCAGTCATAAAGATGTCCAGAGATAAATAGCTCTACCCTGGAGATACATAAAATAAATGACTGTTAATAGATCATTGGTATCAAACTAGATATCCAAGTATCCTGTATAAATCATGTACAACTTCTTAAGCAAGTGTATCAGAATTTTTTCTATAGAAATAAAGGAATGGACTCATGCTGAAGTTGCAGGCCCACAGGAATATGAAAGTTTGCAAACGTGTCATTTTATTTGCAGGCAGTTCTCATTTTGCACATTTCCAATATGCACAAATTTCAGTTATCATAATTTAGTTAAATAACATCAGTTCCCTAACAATGTAGTTCCAACTTCAGTTAACACAATATATTAACTGCATGATTGCATAAAGCACAAACTTCACTTCTAGTTCTTCAGTCTACAAATCACCAAGCAAATAACAGATATACCATGATCAGTGACCAATCACATCACTTTTTTTAAAGTCTGCTGGTGATTGATCACAGCACATCCCTATTCAGTTCACACAGAGACTGTGATAAACTCATGTATCATCTTCCAGAAATGAATACTCCAGAGAGAATTGGCCAACAAAGATGAAAGTTTGGCAAAGAATCAAAAAGTAGTAACACTCAAAGTGAAATTTGAATCAAAGATATACAGAAGAAGTAGCTGGCTGTGGGAATGTTGACATTGCTGCTATACAAGAGATTCTAGGAACTTAGTGAAGTCAGAGGAATTTAGTGAAGGTGAACTTATTGACATAAATGAGGAAAGTAGTTGTGACAAAAAGGCTGAAGATGTCCCAGAGGAAGTAGTGCTAGGGGGGAAAAATTACATTAAAGTAGCTCTCAGATATTTCATGACATTGAAAGCACAAGGATAAAATGTTAGAAGCTAATGCAAACTTCTAAAGGAGTGTGACAATTCACCAAGGCGTTGAAAACATTAGTTCCATACCATAAGTTATATGATGAGAAGGAGGAGGTAAACACTGTTCTAGTTATTTTTGAAAATTCTTTCAGAAAAAATAATAAAATTTAATTTTCAAAGTTCCAAATGCTTAAAATGTTCTAACTAAATATTAGTTTTACTTTTATTTTTCATTTTGCTATATCTAGCCAACTGACAGTAAGAGTTTTTAACATCTTGACAAGCATTTGTAAGGATCAAAGAACAACAGAAATTTTTCTTATTAGTTGTTGATATTGCTTGCAGAGTCACTTCTATGGTCCTACATGAAAAGAGAGGCCTGCCTTATTAGCCTAGATTGTTAGTGAACTCTCAAAAGGTAAGTTTTATGGAACAGGCTCCACTGATAGAATAGGCCTCCTGTTAATGTGACACTCCAAATAAAGCAAGTGAAAAGTCTTATGCAAGAAACCTCCATGAATCGGGAGAACACACCCTGAAGCCTTCAATTTTAATCAGGCTACCTTTTAAGGATTCTAGTTTTCTCTGAGTGGTAAAATCTGTTAACATATGCAGCTGCTAAGCAAAATGTTGGAGGTTTGAGCTTACCCAGAGGTACCTCAGAAGAAAGGCCTAGTGATCTACTTGCAAAAATTAGCCATTCAAAATGCTATGGAGCACAGTTCTACTTTGACACATATGGGACCTCCGTGCATCAGTGTCAACTCAAAGGAAACTGGTTGATCTTTCCTTTATGTGAGCAATGGTGCATAAGTGGTAGAATTCTCACATTCCATGCAGGAAATGTAGGCTTGATTCCTAACCAATGCACCTCAAACACAGCCACAACCTGTTAGTGTAGATGTGCTTGTTGTGGTGTTGAACAAGTTTCAGTGGTGCTTATAGACTTAGATGGACTAGGACAAAATCCTAGCAATCTACTTCTAAAATATCAGCCAATAAAAACCCTATGAATGACAATGGTCTGATCCTGTTGTGCATGTGGTCACCAGGAGTTGAAGGCCAACTTGACAACAGCTAACAACAACAACATTTCCTTTGGAAAGTGGTACAAAATATTAGAGAATCTCAGCCTTGGCTGCCTCCCTGGGTCCTGAGTAGCAGGACTCTCCATCAAAAGGCAAAAGAATATTTTCTCTCATTAAATGCCATTCCAAACAACCCCAAAGATTTCTATCTGCTAATAAGAGTCAACTAGGTTTTACTTACCATAGTCTGAAATGCATTTGAAGATAAACCCAGCTAGTCAGGATCTGGTGGTGATAAGGAGCTCTGATGGCGTAGTCCCTAAGCCATTAGACTGCTAACCAGAAGTCTGGAGGTTCAAACCCACCAGCCACTCCTCAGAAGGAAGACTGAACAATCTACTTCCTTAGTGATACTGCCTCAGAAACCCAAAGGGGGGTGGCTATGAGTCAGATCTGACTTGAGGGCAATGAGTTTGGTTTTTTGGATTTTTCAGCCAAGATCCCCTGAAGAGGTTTTTTTTTACATATTGTACAGAATTCCCATATGGTACAGAAAGCTAAATGAGTGAAACTTCAGAAGGCTATAGCATAAGACGGCTGTCAGAAAAGCACCTTCCCCCAAGAATGTCTATCAGGAAGCTCAACATTGCTTAAGCATTCATTTGGCCACGGCAACATTAGGAAGGTCTTTCCTCACGTATTACTCCTTTTCTGTCTTCCACTCTTGTCATGTGATATGTTTTGGATTCAGCTTAACACAAATCGAAATGGCTTAAGTAAAATTGGTATAGATTCACTTTTTCCTAAACTAATCTGACCCTTTAACAAACTCTATAGTTGGGCAATGTATGTATTGGGCAAGCAACCCTGATGCTTGAGCCATACAACCCAGAAGACTTTATGATATTACAGGTATCAGTGCTGGAAAAAGACATTGTATGGAGTTTATGGCAAACCCCAAAGGAAGAGTTACAGCCCAGACCCCTAGGATTCTGGAGGAAGGTTGCGTACTTCTTAGGAGACACATTTTTATGTGTTTTTTTAAAAAATATTTTATTATGATTTTGGTGAAAGTTTACAAAGCACATTTGTTTCACATTTAACAATTTATACACATTTTGTTTGGTGACATTAGTTAGAATCCCCTCAATGTAATAGCACTCTTCCCTGGGTTCCCTATTTCCATTCATTCTTCTTTCTTTTCCCTTCCTTCCTTCCTTGTGAACTTTTTAGGCAGATGCCTAAAAAGTTTTTGGGGCCTCATATGGTTGATTATTCTAAGGAGTATGTGTTACATGAGTGTCATTGTTCACTTTATAGGCCTGTCTATTGTTTGCCTGAAAGGTGATGCCCAAGGGAGGGTTCAATTCCATGTTTGAAAGGTGTCTAAGGACCTCATAGCAAAGTTCAACAAGACAGAAAATTGCCAATGCTGGCAAGAATGTGGAGAGATTGAGACTCTCATACACTGCTGGTGGGACCATAAAATGACAAACCGCTGTGGAAATCAATATATTGATTCCTTAAAAAGTTGGAAATAGAAATGCCATTTGATCCAGCAATCCCGTTACTAGGTATATATCTTAAAGGAGTGAGAGCCAGGACATAAACAGATATATGCCCACCCATGTTCATGCCAGTACTATTCACGATAGCAAATAGATGCAAACAACCTAAGTGCTATCAACAGAAGGATAACTAAACTATGGTACATACACACAATGGAATACTATGCAACATTAAAGAATAATGTGGAATCTGTGAAACACCACTTAATGAAAGAACTTGGAGGACATTTGTTGAGTGAAATAAATCAATCACAGAAGGACAAATACTAGTTCACTACTGTAAAAAGTCAAGGAAAGATATATATATGGAAGGAAAATTTCTTTGTTGGTTACCAGGGATAGGAGGTATTGAGAGGAATACTGCTAAATAGGTAAAGACAAGTATTGATTTGGGTGAAGGGAAAGACAATATAGTGACCAACATAATAACATTAAGGAAAGAGAAGACACAGAGAGGTGCACAAGAGGTACAGAAAACAAAGATAAACCCTTTTACATATCTTCATCAGTGATAACAAACATTAATCATTAATTGGGCAAATAGATGGATAGACAGGATGAATGATCAGGTATGCCCAGGCAAAAGAAAATATACCCATGACCATATATAAACTTGGCAGACGATGATATTTCTACATACGTATTTGTATGTGCTGTAAGAATGTCCATATATATAATAGAGCTAACAAGGGGCAAAATTATGATAACTTCTTAACCACAGCTAACCACCCTAAAGGAGCAAGTAGTCAGACTCATGGGCTTCGGACCATGGTCACAGGGGACATAAAGCTCAATTGGCATAACATACTACACAAAAACTTTATTCCACATCCTATTTTGGTGAGTAGCAACTGGATTTTAAAAGCTTGCAAGTGGCCAAGCTAGGTGCAACAATGGGTCTCTTCCCATCCAGTGCAAAGAAGAAAACAAAAGACACATTGAAACAAATTGTCCAAGGGACTAGTGGACCATGCAAACCTTAGCCTATATGACCATGAGGTTAGAAGAACTAGATAGTGCCTGGCTACCACTTTCAACCACTTGGAAAGGGATCAGTGCAGGAGATCCCGGATGGAGTGGGAGAACAATGTGGAACAAAACTCAAAATCATTAAAAAGATCAGGTTTACTGGTATGATAGAGCCTGTTGAGACCCCTGAGACTATGGCCCCTAGTTACTCTTCAGGTCTGGAATTGCACTCACTCTTGTGGCTTCCAGCCAAACAATAGACAGACATATAGGGTTAACATTTACACGAGGTAGATACTCCTTAGACTGATCAATCATGGGAGAACAGAAGGGCAGTATTTGCACAGGGAGATAGCTTGGGGGACAGGAACGTGTAGGAAAGAAAAACACAGGGAAGAGGAAACTACAGGGAGGAAGTGGGAATAGAGCTATTACATTGTGGGGAATTACAGGCAATGTGATGAAATAAAATGTGTATGAACTGCTGTATGGAAAATGAATTTGCTCTGTAAACTTTCATCCATATCACAATGAAAATTTTAAAAATATATATCTTTAAAGAATGATGATGGAATCTGGATTGGGATTGTATTGTATCTGTAGATCGTTTTAGATAGTAACTGACATTTCCACAATGTTAAGTCTTCCTATCTACAAGCATAGTATATTCTCCATTTATGTAGGTCATTTATGGTTTCTTGTAGTAGTGTTTTGTATAGATCTTTGTGTCTTTGGCTTGATTCATTTCTAAAACTTCACCTTTTGAGCGGTTATTTTAAATGATGCTGTTATTCTGATTTCCTTTTCATAGATCTCTTTGTTAGTGTAAAGGATTTTGTATGTAGATGTATGCTGCTGCTTTGCTGAATCCTCCTATTAGTTGCAGTAATTTTCATGTTGAGTCTCTGGGATTTTCTATGTATAAGATCACATCATATGCAAATAGTTTTACTTCTTCTTTGTGAATTTATAATCTTTCCCTCACCCCCTTTCTTGCCTTACTGCTCTAGCTAGGACTTCCAATGCAATATTGAATAGGAGTGGTTATAAAAGACACCCTTATCTGTCTGGTTCCCATTCAAAAGGTGAGTATTTTCAGTTTCTCTCAATTGAGAAAAAAGTTGGACATTGGTTTTGTGTATATGCCCTTATGTTGAGGAATCTCCCTTCTATTCATTTTTTTAAAAATAACTTTTTATTGTGGTTTGGGTAAAAATTTACAAACCAGATTAATTTTACATTCAACAGTTCATACATATTCTGTTTTGTGACACTAATTACAATATCCACAATATAGCAGCTCTCTTCCCACTTCCTAATAGTGGTTACCCTTTCCTTGTGTCCTTCTTCCCTATGCATTCCTGTCACCCTACCTTCCTCCCTGTGCAAGTGCTCCCCTTCTGCTCTCCCATGGTTGGAGTGCATCTCCCTGATGTAGTTGTTCAATCATAGGTCTGTCTATTGTATGGCTCAGAATTAAGCCACAGGAATGAGTTCTATTCCAGGCTCAAAGAGTGACTAGGAACCATAGTCTTAAGGGTTTCACTAGTATCTATCCAACCAGCACTCCTGGTCTTTTTAGCTTTTTAAATGTTTTTCCACATTTTTTCTCCTAGTCTATCCAGGATCTCTGATTTTGATCCCTTTCAAGCAGTTGGCATTGATAGCCAGGCACCATCTAGTTCCTCTGGTCCCAGTGTCATATATGCTGAGGTTCACACAGTTCACTAGTCCTTTGGACTGATTGTTTCCATTTGTCTTTGATTTTCTTCACTCTTTTTTGTTCCAAATGAGGAAGAACCAATAATTACATCTTAGATGGCTGCTTGCAAATTTTCAACCCTAGTGCCTAAGGCTCTTGACTGCTAACCAGAAGGCTGAAGGTTCAAACCCACCAGCCATTCCTCAGAAGGAAGATGGA
>NW_006922602.1:355981-357509 GCF_000298275.1 Orycteropus afer afer
TCCCAAGTGGGATGTAGAACAATATTTTTGTATACTATGCTGTACCAATTGAGCTTGATGTCCCTCACAACCATGGTTCCTAGCCCACAGGCCCAGTGGCTAAACAGTTATCCAAATAATGTGTTATTTGCATCTTCTCATTCTTTTCCTTAGTTAATTTTTTTTTACTTTCACACTGTATTTAATTTAAATTAAAAATAGTAATTATTATAAAACTTTTAAACATTTTAAAATATATCCTAATATATTTCATGTGGACATTTTTATAGTACATGCAAATATGTATATGGGAATATCATCTGTCAAACCTATGTATGGTGATGTGTATATTCCCATTCACCTACCCATGCTGGGTTTTCTTGCCTGTCTACCTATGTATCCATGCATAGATTAGTGCTTGCTATTACTGAAAATGCAGCATTGTGTCATGTAATATTATTTACCCTTATGGTCTGTACTTTGTACACCTCTCCATGTCTTCCTTTTCCTTAGTGATACTGTTTTATTTCCTTTCCCTTCACCCAAATCAATACCCATCTCTTTATTATCCAGCATTTTTCCCTCCTCTCCCCTCCTCCCATCCCTGGTAACCAACGCAGAAAATTTCCTCCCCTGTGTAAATTTTCTTTCTTTTTTTATGATAATAGACTCATACAATATTTGTCCAGTGATTAACTTATTTCACTCAGCATAATGTCCTCCAAGTTCATCCACATTATGAGGCAAATTCTTATATTCCTACTTTGCTGATCTTTTTTTTAAAAAAAATTAAGAATGAGTATTGGATTTTTTCAAATGCCTTTTCTCCATCAGTTGACATGATCATGAAGTAATTTTCCTTTGTTTTATTTATGTGGTGGATTACATTGATTGTTTTTCTAATGTTAAACCACCCTTGCATACCCAGTGTGAATCCTACCAGGTCATGATAAACTATTTTTTTTTGGATATGTTGATTAATACTATTGGCTGGTATTTTGTTGAGGATTTTTGTGTTAGTGTTCATGAGGGATATTGGTCTATAATTTTCTTTCATGTAGTGATATCTTTGCCTAATTTTGTTATCAGGGTTATGCTTGCTTCATAAAATGAGTTTAGGAATATTTCATCCTTTTCTATGGTGTGGAATATTTTGAGTAGAATTGGTATTAACTCTTCTCTGAATGTTTCATAGAAATCACCAGTGAACTGTCTAGACCAGAGACTTGTTTTATGGGGAATTTTTTAAGATTTGTTTAATTTCATCTTTTGTGATGGGTTTGTTCAAATTTTCTACCTTAGATTATGTTAGTTTGGGTAAGTAGTGTGTTTTTATAAATTTGTCCATTTTTTCTATGTTTTCAAATTTTTAGAGTTCTTCATGGTATTTTGTTACTATCTTTTTTATTTCAGTAGGTTCTGTTGTGATATTGCCCATTTACTTCTTATTTGTGTTATTTGCATCTTCTCATTCTTTTCTTTAATTTTTTTTTTTACTTTCACACTGTATTTAATTTAAATTAAAAATAGTAATTATTATAAAACTTTT
>NW_006922602.1:361849-369175 GCF_000298275.1 Orycteropus afer afer
CAGTTTCCATGTGTTTACTCTTTTTCTGTTGATCTTTCCTATTGTTGATTTCTAGTTTGATAGCATTATGATCTGAGAAGATGCTTTGCAGTATTTCAATGTTTTTAAATTTATTAAGGCTTTCTTTTTGGCCTAACATATGGTCTATCATGGAAAAAGTTCCTTGTGCACTGGAAAAGAATGTATATTGTGTCGCTGTTGGGTTCCTTAGTTAAATTTTTTTAATGCTTTCAAAGAACCAACTTTTAGTCTTGTTGATATTGTTGTTTTTCTGTTTCCTGTTTCATTTATTTCTGCTCAAATCATTATTATTTCCTTTCTTCTGGTGACTGAAGATTGTTTTTTTCATATTGTTCGTTTTCTAATTGTTGGAGATGTTGGTTAAGATGTTTATTTTTGTTCTTTCTTCTTTCTGATACACACACACACACACACACACACATACATTTATTGCTATAACTTGTCCTCTGAGCACTGCTTTGGCAGTGCCCCAAAGATTAGATTTTTTCTCATTTGATTTTCTATTTATTCTATTATACAGTAGTTCTTCAGCAGGGTGTTATTCAGTTTCCATGTGTTTGATGTTTTGTCCTTGCTGTTCCTGTTGTTGATTTCTAATTTTATAGTATTGTGATCTGAGAAGATGCTTTGAAGTATTTTGATATTTTAAATTTTTTGAGGATTGCTTTGTGCTCTAATACACATCTATTCTGGAGACTGTTTCATGCACACTGGGAAAAAATGTATATATTGTTGTTGTTGGGTGAAGTGTATGGTATACATCTCTGAGGTCTATTTGGGTAATTGTGTTATTTAGATATTCTGTATCTTTGCTGAGTTTCTTTTTAGTTGTTACTCTAGAGGACATTATGCTGTGTGAAATTAGTCAAAAACAAAAAGACAAGTATGGCATGAGACCACTACTGTAAAATGTCAAAAACAAAAACATTCACACACAGAAAGAATCATTGTGGGAAGGTAAAGGAGGGGAATCACTAACTATAGGATAGACACATATCAACTTGGGAAAAGCAGTATGCAATAAAGGGGGAGTCAACACAAAATTGTCAGGGCAGAGGAAGATACTGGGAGGAGCACAAGAGTTAAAGGCGGCAAAAGTAAACACTATTGCATACACAATCCTGCAATAACAGTAATAACAATAAGCTATGAGTAGATATATAAATAGACATTAAAGTTGAACAGAGGTGGGAAGGTGAATGAGACTACACCCATGAATTTAAAATAAATAAAACCTTATGGATCACAGCAAAACAGTCTAACTCACTTATTTTATATATAAAGAGGGTTAAATCTCTAGAAGAGCATATCAGGTTTGATGAAGTAGATGGCTAGCAAGGGTGTGGGAGACGCTCGGTGAGACAGATTCACAGTAGCCAGATAATCTGACTGAAACAAATTGGCTATTGGGAGGATGGCACAGCACAGGTAAATGTTTTGTTCTGTTGTATATAGGGTCACCATAAGTTGGAGTAGACTCAACAACTCTCTATCTATCTATCTATCTATCTATCTATCATCCTATAATCAATATTCAAAAATGAACTTGTCTGCCGTGTTCTGATTTTTTACTCATAGTGCTTATATGCTTATTTACTTTATAGAAAATTATAAGCTGTATGTTAAAATTTTGTTGTTTTTTCACAAATGGTTAAGCACTGGACTACTAACTGAAAGGTTGGTAGTTCAAACCCACCCAGAGGCAACTTGGAAGACAAACTTCTGGAAAGTAACAGCCTTGAAAACCCTGTAGAGTTCTACTCTGCACACAGGAGGTCACTATGAGATGGAATCTACTTGGTGGCAATTAATAACATTAACCCATCACTAAGATCCCAAAGGCATCATATTCTTCTTGAGTAAATCTATCAGTTTGATACTGAGTAAGTACATGCAATACTTATACTCCAAAAAGCAGCAACATACTTTTATGAAAAAATTTAATAACTAATTTAATGATTGCTTTTGATACAATCTCCTTTATGCTCACAATTTTGGCTGCATTCTATTCTTATATTACTGTTTAAATTTCTCTTCAAAGCAACAATTTCCTTTATATAGTTTACAATAGGCCCTGCAAGACGATGACAGAAGCTGTTTTTCCAATTGAAGCATACTACTTCTCTTCTAGATATTTTACCTTAAAATAGACATTTACTTAACAATTCAATGCACCTAGCTTTCAATCAAATAGATTGATACATTTATCTCCCTATTTACTTGGCCTTCAATTCACTGATCTACATATATGCCTTTCTCAGAGGAAAGGGTCACCCAGAAGGAAATAACCATTTGATAAATCCTATATAGCAAATCACTGTCAATAGAATTGAAATGTTTTCTTAAAGGCAAACTATAACTATTTCTTTTCAACCACTCATCAATAGATAAAAGTAAGCTGGATATAAATTTATGGGCACAAATAGCAGTATTTGATTCACTTATTGTTAGTTGCATTGAACACTGTTAAAACCCACTGGGAGCCCAAAGACCTATTATCCAAGGGTGGCAGTCACAGCATCATAGTCACTCGGTCTAAAGAAGACTAGAAAAGCAGTATCAGACATCATGTAGAGATACAGTTTAGAACTCTGGCAAAACTCCCATGTTCCTGCTTCATCTTACAAAAATATCATGTGCTTTAAATGTCTGAGCCATTTTTTATCCAAAAAGTACTATCCACTACTACACGGTTATTGTAATAAATAATATGAGGTTTTTATATGGTCATTAGACATGAAAAAACAAACACTGATGATATTCTTTGCCTTACCTGTTATGGCATAGGAAAGCATAAATGATTCTGTCAAGCAACAAAAAGGATTTTGTTAATATCCCAAAACGAATCTTTTATTATTCTGCCTGTCAGGAGAAAAATCAAAAACCACAAATTCATATCATTTTCTATTAACCAACTAAAAATAGAAGGTAAAATGTAATTCCACTAGAAAAATGAATAAGTACTTGAAAACCATCACATTCTATAAAGGTCTAGCTTTTGGAAACTGTAACCCTGTCATTAAATTATTTCCCCAAATCCATTCACAGAGTCATGTGCTGAGTCTAAGAGGAGGAGGAAAGATATTTTTTTCCCCAAATTTGGTATCTGGCTTTCTAAAAAAAGACAAAGGCACATTTTATTATCCTGGAAGAAGTGACTTCAGTGAAGCAGATAAAGCGTCTAATAAGGCCTAATTATCTCATGTTGTGATTCTTTTTAAATCACTTTTAACCTCAGGAAGAATTTTAATTATCTTGTATAATAAAGTCTTTCCTTATTTCACCCCCTCTAGGAGAAAAGACATATTAAACCTTATTTTTGTCAAAAGATGAGAGCAGTATTAAGTTTAAATTGATGTCATTATGAAATATTCGATATCAGGATTACAAATTTCAACTTCCATAATTATTCCACTGGTCACAAAAGAGTATCAGCCCAAAACCAACTCGTAGAAAGAGGCCATCTAAGCCATCAGGCCACATATGGTTCACCAGGGAAAAAAAAAGGGGGTGAGGATGTGTTTTTTTTTTTTTTTTTCTTTTCCAGTAGCTGTCTTGTGATTCCAAGGTTAAATTACTGAAGCAGTTTGGGAGGTACTTTTTAATATGATTTTCAAAAAGTTTTCTCATTATCAGCTCTTAATAAACACTTCAAAGTTTCTGTGAGCTTCTCCATTGGGAAAAATATTAATTCATGAATCTTCTTCTCAAACATACTCTCAGTTCTCTCTTTGGGATTCAGGTACTCAAGAAGGAACTACTATGCAAGTGTCAGTGTATGGAAAGATGAAGTTTCTCTTCCTCTCTTTCTAATTTCAGCTACAAATGCATTTCCTTCTCACTCAAGCACTTAATTTCCACCATCTTACAACGTGATGCTGGCATTAGGTACATACAGTCTCTTCAACTCAAGTAGGACCTCTGAAACAAGATGCTAGTCTATTCCTCTCTCCTTGATTCTTATCTACATAAAATAACAAAATAGAAGCATTGACTAGGTGCTAGGCATTGTGATAACAACTTTACAACACATTCATCCTTATTTACCAATGAAGAAACTAAGACTTAGAAATGTTCGTGACGCCTCAAGACTATACAACTAGTCAGTGTTACAACCAGAATTCAAATACATCTCTATTTGAATAAGAATCCACTCATCTCACCATTACACTAATTGCAATATCACAGTTTTTATTTTAAAATAGAGGAAGTAGCTGATTTCACCCCCATATAGTGATGCCATTTAAATATTCGTGATGCCCAGGAAAGGATGCAAATTTTCATATATTTATGTCTGTACATTGCTGTCTTTGACCTTTGCTGCAGAATTGTGTGTAAGTGAACTTCAAAGAAATCACTGACCTTCTAACCTAGTTAGAAGTTTAGACATGTTAAATCTCATGCTTCAGAAGAATTAAGTATGTGCAAAATTCATTTACATTGAATATTAAGGAAACTCAAGCTCTCTTTGGTTCTTCATCATAGAAGTCTAGGTGTTATTCTGGTAAAATCCCATTGGTAGGATGGAGAGGATGGGTGGGAGGAAGGCCAGTTTACAGATTTAAAGGCCCTTGCTGTCAGGGACTCCACCATTTCCCAAAATCATTCACCTTAAAGCCAGTCTTGAGCCTGGAGCTCTGAAAAGAAAGAATAAGGACTTTAGGTGAAGATTTTCCAGCCAGGCAAGGAAGTTTCCATAGAAAATTGAAAGATTTTTATGAATAGTCAGCTAATTTCTATCTTAGAATGTAGCTTATTTACCTTAGTTAAACACAGTAATACTAATTAGAAAGCCAGTTATGAAGATTTTTAGGGCAAGCATTGAAATTTCACTTCTTTTCGTGATTATTTTTCACTAACTTTTAAAAATTATTAACTATTATATTGTTTGTATCTTTATGATATCCTTTAAGTCCTCTGTGAGAGAAAATTTTAAATAATGAATGTCCTGTAAGTCCAAATAACAATAATGGTAATGCTAGGGAATATTTATACAGCATTTATTATGTGCCAGGTATTATTCTAAGTGTTTTCCATGTATTAATTTAATTGATAAAAACCATATATTGTTAATCTATTGCTTTCAAAGTGTGTTACTTAGCTTTTTGGGTTTTTGTTTTGTAATTTGATTTGGTTTGGTTTGGTTTTGGAGAAGGTTAACCATTGCCTCATAATCTTTTCTAAATTATTAATTTTATTAGAAAGCTAGTTTTATCTTTTCAGTCAATAAAAAGTAAATTTCAACTATGCTTACCTATATAATATTTTAAAGCATAGATTGCAGGGCCCTTCATCCAGAATTTCAGATTCAAATAGGTCTGCGATGGGGCTCAAGAATTAACAGTTTTCATTGTTCAACATCTTACTTTGGTGAGTAGCAACTAGGGTCTTAAAAGCTTGCAAGAGACCACCTGAGATGCAACAATTTGTCTCCCCTTATCCAGAGCAAAGAAGAATGAAGAAAACCAAAGACACATGGAAATAATTATTCCAAGAGATTAGTGGACCATGTTAACTTCATCCTATATGATCCTGAGACCAGAAGAACTAGATGGTGCCCAGCTACCACTGTCAACCACTCAGAAAAGGATCAAAATAGGAGATCTTGGGTAGAATGGGAGAAAAAAATATGGAACAAAACTCAAAAGCATTAAAAAAAAAAAGACCAGGATTACTGGTCTGATTTGTTGTTGTTGTTATGTGCCGTCGAGTCGGACTTGACTCATAGTGACCCCTCCTTGAGTTTCCGAGGCAGTATCACTACAGAAGTAGATTGCCCCATCTTCCTTCTGAGGTGAGGCTGGTGGGTTTGAACTGCCAGCCTTCTGGTTAGAAGTCAAGTGCCTTAGCCACTGTGCTATCAGAGCTCCCACTGGTCTGATAGAGCCTGGTAATACCCCTGAGACTATGGTTCCTAGCAACCCTTTGGGCCTGCAATTAAACTCACCCCTATGGCTTCCAGCCAAACAATAGACAGGCATATACAGTGAACGTTTATATCCTAAGACTTATCAACTATGGGGGGTCAAAAGAGCAGTATTTACACAGGGAGATAGCTCAGAGGACAGGAATACATAGGAAAGGACACAAGAAAAGGTAACCACAGAGAAGAAGTAGAAAGACAGCTGTTACATTATAGTGATTGCAATGTCATGAAACAAAATGTGTTCAAATTGTTGTATGGAAAAAGAATTTGCTTTGCAAAATTTTATACAAACTACAATTAATAATAATAGTAATAATAATTAGTCTTTTCCCAGTTGAAACTGATGTTGCTGGTATACATAAACCTAATGGATTTAGTTTGCAAAAGCATGGTAAAATGCTATCTTAAGAAAATAAACTTTGGGGCTCTGGGAACACAAAAGAATGGTCACAAGAACTGACTTTGATCAGAATCAGATAAAACAATATCACAGGCTACTTAACATAATATTGTTTCCAAAGCAGACAAGGCTATGGCTGAAATTATGTCATTTTGAGTTTTCACATCTCTATGGAAGAAGCAGGTGCTGTGCTCTGCTAGCATGCTTAGTGGAACTTCCCTAGGCTCCTTCTACAAATTGAAATTCAGGGATTTCAGGGCAGCCTCATAGTTACAGCCACCTTGATATACAAAAAAAAAAAAAAAAAAAAGGTATCAAGGAAGGGGCCTCACAGTCAGTCTCTCTGGTCAGAAGATAATCAAGAGAGATGGGGCTCTCTGAAAACAAGCCAGAGGAGAGGCTGCCTAGTGACCTTGGTACCCCTTGTGTGGCTGATCTGAGCAGAACAAGAATGCCATCCCTCAGCTCTGGGCTGCTTCTGACTTTGTAATTTGAGAACAGGGCAGAACATGACACTGTGATGGATGCCCCGTACGTCCTCCTCCCTGTGTAATATCACTCAGGATCTTCTCAGTGCCAGAGTCAATTTCAGGGCCTCTGCAGAACATGATTATATCTAGGGCCTTTTAAGTTCAAACTGTGATATCAGTTTGTAGGACATTTTTCTAAAATGAATTGTTACATAGTTTGCTCTCTGCTCCTGATTCTCACTGCTCTCGCTAGATAGGCTATTTTAAAAGTCCTGTTTTAACCATAAATGAGCACCCTGAGTCTATCTTTCATGCAGGGAAAGAGATTGCTATGGTTATACCAAACACTGCTCTTTTCCTATTCCTCCAAAATTGTGTGGTATGTGACAGTGAGCAACTCCCCATCTCCATTCTGCTCCTCCCATCTGAGAAGGACTAGCATAATAATAGAGGACCTGAGTGTCACCAGAAGCCACATGGCCTTGTACATTATGGGAGCTCAAATATAT
>NW_006922602.1:370250-370925 GCF_000298275.1 Orycteropus afer afer
TTCAGTCAGCAAATGTTTGTTGAACACCACTGTATAATAGCACAATGTTAGACTGTGGAAATACATTGAAGAAAAGAGACACACAAATCATCCCCTTACATCCTTTATATACCAGAAAAAAAGACCAGACATTTAAAATATGTACATATGTATATATGTGTGTGCTTATATGTGTGCATGTGCATGAGTGTGTGTGTGTTATTAACTGATTACGATTGCAGAAAACCATGAAGCTTTGACAGAGAGTGCAGGGAAAGAGATCTGGTCTGATGATGGCACCAAGAAAGGTTTCTTTGAGGAACTCGCAGTTAAACTAAGATCAGAAAGATGAATTTGAATTCTCCAATTCTCAGCTTCAAGCAGAGAAAATATTGATTCAAGGGCCCTGTGGTGGTTACTTTTGTGTGTCAAGTTGGCTCGGTGTGGTTGAGTGGCTGGGCAGCTGGTGGTAGTTATTCCTCATGATGAGACTGGCAATCTGTTCCATGGTGGGATCTACCACAAGCAGTTGAGTAGCTGCTTTGGTTATGTGATCTGCCTCCCATATATAAGAAGCAGCTTTGGGAATGGTCTATGGCATGTTTGGACCACCTTGTGTGTAGCCGTGTTGTTGTTCAACAGCCTGCCATGCTCTGCCAACCTTGGGGCTTATAATAGACTTGAATTAATGGCTTG
>NW_006922602.1:371550-373930 GCF_000298275.1 Orycteropus afer afer
AAAAAATGTAAAAGCTCTCCAAGACTGAAAGAATTTGTACAGAATAATCAAAGCAGTCTTCAAATCCACCTTTTGAATTCAAAGCATCTAATGTAGTGCTCAGCCTAACGAAGTTGTTCAATGAGTATAGGTTGAATAATGAATAAATTAATTAATTAAAACTGTAAACATGTATATAAAATCTGTCTTTCTAACACTGGAGTTTGTATTTTGGTCCATTTGCTGATTTTTTGCAAAATCATAAGTGTCTGCATTGCTTAAATTTCAAAAGGGAGCCTAAAATAATTATTGTTTTCTGAGCAACTATCCTCTGAAATTAATTCCCATTGCAGTAGGTGTACTCTTGATCCAGCCTTTATATTTTCTGTCCAAATGAGATTAAGAATATTTTCAAAAGACATTCTTGAAGCATTGATTGCATATCAACTGCAAGGAAATTCTAAAAAATGGTATGCAAGTGCCAGAGAGATAAACGTATTAAAAAAACCTGAAAGCAGTAGGAACAATGGAGAGAAAAGTCTTTTCCCTGCAAAATTCTTCACTCTCAACATACATATTCTGCATCCATCCCCACCTCACAATGCACTCAGCTAAAAATTTCTGAATTTAAAAGCAAGAAGTTGATGCTTTCTAGGTCATTAAATTGAATTCATGTCTTTCTTCATTCTTCATATTTACTGAGCTGCTTCATATCTCAGGGGCTACTTGACTGCTAACCAGAAGGCTGGCAGTTCAAATCCACCAGCCACTCCTTGGAAGGAAGGTTGGGCAATCTACTTCTGTAGTGATACTGCATCGGAAACCCAAGGAGGGGTCACTATGAGTCGGGTCTGACTCGAAGGCACATATCAACAACAACAACACTAAATTTTGGCGTTGGAAAGATGACTATAATAGGTCATTTACTGTCAATAACTTTAGAAGAATGAACAGACAATCAGCATTAAAGTGTTTCAGGTAGAAAAGTTGAGTCTGTCTGTAGTGGAAACACCAAAGAGGGAACAGTCAGTTCTATCAATGGCAGAGAGACCCTCTCTGAAGTCCAGGCAAAGAGTGCTTCATAGATCAGCTGACACTTTCCTTGAGTCCTGAAAGTGTCCATCACTCATTCCAGGCAGAGAGAACAACCAGAGAAAATGCATGGAGATGGGGAATAGCCTGAAACATTCCAACAACCTCACACATAGTTTAGCATACAAGAGCACAGGATCTAAGGAAGAACACAGAAAAAAAAAACCCAGGTCACAGCAGTCGTGTATTGAGTGAGAGAATAGCTATTAAAGTTCTTAAATAGAAAAATGACAAAACCAAGAATTGTATTTTAAATAACAGTGTGAAGAATGGATCTGATAGGAGTTAAGACAATTATCTAGGCGAGAACTCTTAAGAAGGTAAAACTGATAGGATTATGATGTTTGCCTGAAAATGTATGTGTAAAAGAAAAAGATAGTTATTCAACTTCTTTTTTTTTAATTACGGCACTGCTACCTAACTAGTGCTTTGTAAGGAATTATGCAAGATGAGAATTGGGTGCACCTAGATTGCATCTAACCCAGTACCTTTAATTCACTTATGAATTTGAGACCCAGAGCAGATAAAAGTCACAGAACAAAGCAGGGCAGAGTAGACTTAGGTGTCTTCAGTCCTGAGCCTCAAAGTGTCTCTCTCTCCATCTCACCTCACTTTATTAATCTATTAGTGAGCACTTTCACCACTTGTCTGACAATCTGTAATACTGTGGTTGCTGGCTTATTGTTGTAATGTTGGAAGGCATGCCACTCGCATTTCAAATACCAGCAGTTTCATCCATGGTGGACAGGTATCAATGGTCCTTCCACACTAAGATAGGCTAAGAAGAAGAATATGATGATCTACTTCCAAAAAAATATTGACCAGCAAACACCCTATGGATAGTAGCAGAATATTGTCTAATATATCTACTGGAAGATGAACCCCTCAGTTTGGAAAGCAATAAAAATGTGACTGAGGGAGAGCTGCCTCCACAAAGTACAGTGGACCATAATGACATGGATGGAGTGAAGCTTTTACAACCATCATTTGCTGATGTGGCATGACTCAAAATGAAAAGAAACTACTACAAACAACAATTAGTAATAAGAAGGTGGAATATATGAAGTACAAACCAAAGAAAATTGGAAGCTGGGTAAATCAAGGAAAAATGAAATGGAATTATTGAAGATTGATGTTATAAGCATGTTGTTCTTGTTGTTATGTGCTGTCGAGTTGGACCCGACTCAGTGACCCCTCCTTGGGTTTCTGAGGCAGTATCACTATGGAAGTAGATTGCCCCATCTTCCTTCCAAGGAGTGGCTGATGGGTTTGAACCACCAGCCTTCTGGTTAGCAGTCAAATGCCTTAG
>NW_006922602.1:374030-376050 GCF_000298275.1 Orycteropus afer afer
AGCTGAAGTGGACTGGTATTGGCCATTTTGAATTGCACTATTGTATGATCTACTATACTGAGATTGACAAATTGAAGAAGAATGGCATTTCCTTCATTGTCAAAAAGAACATTTCATGATCTATCCTAAAATGCAATGCTATCAGTGATATAATAATATCCATATGGCTACAAGGAAGACCAATTAAGATGACTGCTGTCAAAATTATACAACAGTTACTAATGCCAATGATGAGAACATGGAAGATTTTTACCAACTTCCACAGTCTGAAATTGATCAAACATGCAATCAAGATGCATTGATAATTACTGGAAATTGGAATGTGAAACTGTAAATAAAGAAGAAGGATCAGTAATTGAAAAATATGATCTTGGTGATAGAAATGTTGGAGATTGTATCATAGAATTCTGCAAAACCAACAACTTATTCATTGGCAATATCTTTATTCAACAACAAAATTAATAACTATACAGACAGACTTCACCAGATATAATATGCAGGGACCAAATTGGCTACATCTGTAGAAAGAGACAATGGAGAAGTTCAATATCATCAGTCAGAATAAGACCAGTGACCAACTTCAGAATACATCATCAATTGCTCATATGCATGCTTAAACTGAAGCTTAAGAAGATTGAAAGAAGTACTCAAGAGCCAAAATATGAAATTGAGTATATCCTGAATTTAGAAATTATCTTAAGAATAGATCTGAGGATTCAAACTGGAGTCTCATCAGTAAGTACCATGCTATTTCCCTCTACCATCCAAGTGCTTGGAAAACTAGGTACAGCAGTTTGAATTAGTGATTTTGGTGCTCTGAACAGGTCACTGAATCAGAGTGCACCAAACACAGGAGAGCAGAATTAGAGGAAAGACACAGGGAGATTATTTAAGAAAGAGCTACCTGGTGGAGGATGGATGGGAAGCTGAGAGGCCATTGGAAACTTCCCTGGAGCAGTCACTGACTGGCGGGCGAGGGTGGCCACCTGAGATCCCCATAAGCCAAGAAAGAAGACACCCTTTATCAATACACCAGCAACCACTCCAACAACCCAGAGGCCACCCCCAGGGACCTGCCTCCAGCAAATGATTTTGTCAGTAATTTGGGTCTCCCTGGTGCAGGCGGGTGCACACACTACCACTGAAACTCAAGTGGAGAACTCACTGTTGCTCTAGGAAGGTGAACTCCCTACCCTCTCAGCAGGTCACTGAGCAGGTCTGGGTCAGCCTGAGAGACATTGTGCTTATCTCATCATGGATATCGGGAACATAGTTTACTAGCAGGTACTCCCCCGACTCCAGCACAGCTGAAATCATGCACATCAATGGTGCCGCAGGTGGGCGGTATCACAGACAAACTCCAGAGCCATTAGTGGTCTGGCGGGATTGCACCAGAGCAGCGGGCGGAAAGGGTGGGGGGAGAGAGAGAAAGCCGCAGCTGAGTGTGGTCCCGGGAATTTGCCTTGGATCGGCTCTTTTGCCTTGGATCGGCTCATTGTCGCTGACAGGCCTCAGCAGCAGGGTCTTTCAGTGTGTCTGAACATGGTGGAAAGTTGAGAATCCCCAACAACAGGAATCTTTCCTGAGATTGAGCCACAGTCTTGTAAATAACTATGTCATCAATAATAGCCCACGCAAAGCCCTAGAAACTGACCCTATCAACACCAAGCTTTCCTTCTTCTGCTCTGACCTTTCTCCACTATTAACTTCACTCATTCAATAGAAGAAAACATATTCAGCCAATTACCATAAAACCTCCCACTTCAAACTCTAAACCCTCTTACAACAAACAGAAACACATATACACATTCCACACAGGGATTCCACTATCAAAAAGAAAACAGCAGACAGACCCAACATACCTGAATCATTAATAAAATAAAATACACCAGCTTCACCCTTTCAAAATGTTGTTGTTGTTGTTGTTATGTGCCGTCGAGTCAAACCTGACTCATAGTGACCCCTCCTTGGGTTTCCGAGGCAGTATCACTATGGAAGTAGGATTGCCCAACCTTCCTTC
>NW_006922602.1:382039-383171 GCF_000298275.1 Orycteropus afer afer
AAATTCATGGAAACAATTAGTCCTAGTGACTGGTACACCATCCGATCTGCAGCCTATACAACTATGAGACCAGAAGAACTAGATGGTGCCCGGCTCCACTTGGACAAGGATCTATGTAGGAGATCCTGGATAGACAGGGAGAACAGTGTGCAGCAAAACTTAAAATCTTTTGGAAAAAAAAAAGGGAGGGGGACCAGGTTTACTGGCCCGATGGAGCCTGCTGGAACTACTGAGACTATGGTCCCTAGCTGCCCTTCAGGTCTGGCATTGAATGCATGCCTGTGGCTTCCAGACAAAAGATGGACAGGCATATGAGTTGAACATTTACCTGAGCCTTAAGAATTGGCTGACTGAAAGCACGAGACTCTGCAGGAGGACTGAGCAGCTTCTGGTTAATTAATCTGCCAGGTAAATGACAGTGAGCCTAGGGGTATGGCACTGGCATCCCTCACAAGTCCCAATGTGCTTTAAGCCTTGGATACCTACATTCTGCACGCCAAGACTTTGCCCAGCAAATAGCAGAGCCTTCCTTCTTCTGCCTGAGACATTTCATTTAATTAATGTAATCCCTCTTTATCTTAAAGTTTTAATAAATTTAAAGGCTGAAACAAAATTAACACATCTACACCCTGAATGCAAAAAAAAAAAAAATAGAATAGATCTGACATGTGGAACACTAATGATTGAAGACCAAAAGAGTTGTAGAAAGACAATAAGGATATCATACATGAAAAAAGCAAAAGGTCATTTACAAGATGGGAAAGAGAGAAAGAACAAATGTGTGTCAGAAGAGACTCTGAAACTTGGTCTTGAATGTAGAATAACTAAAGCGAATGGAATAAATGATGCAATAAAAAAGCTGAACAGATTTCAAAGAACGTCTCAAGAAGATAAAGTATTATAATGAGATGTGTGAAGGCTTGGAGTTAGAAAACCAAAAGGGAAAAACCTATTCAGCATTTCTCAAGCTGAAAGTAGTGAAGAAAAACATCAAGCCTCAAGTTTCAGTAATGAAGGATTCTATGGGCAAAATATTGAAAGATGCAAGAAACACCAAAAGAAGATGGAAGGAATTCAGAGAGTCACTGTGCCAAAGAGAACTGGTCGACATTCAACCATTTCATTAGGTAGG
>NW_006922602.1:384131-385705 GCF_000298275.1 Orycteropus afer afer
AGGGAGACATCTCAGGACATGGGAGTGCATGGGAGGGTAGGACACAGGGAAGAGGTAACTATGGGAAGATAGATGTTACATTGTGGGGAATTGCAGTCAATGTTATGAGACAAAATATGTATGAACTGTTGTATGGAAAATGAATAAGCTCTGTAGACCTTCATCCAAATCACAATTGAAAAAAAAAAGAAAACAGTCAATGGTACTGAAGGAAGAAATCCAAGCTACACAGAAGGCACTGGTGAAAAACAAGTCTCCCGGGATTGACAAATCAAAATATTTCAACAAATGGTTACAATGCTGGAAGCAATCACTTGTCAATGCTAAAAATTTGGAAGACAACTTCCTGGCCAACTTACTGGAAGAGGTCCATACTTGTGCCCATTCCAAAGGAAAATGATTCAACAAAATGTGAAAATTCTGAAACAATATAATTAATATCACACACAAGTTAAACTTCGCTTATGATAATATAAAAATCATTACAACAGTACATTGGTGGGAATTGCCAGAAATTCAAACTGGATTCAGAAGAAGATGTAGAATAATGGATATTACTGCTAATGTCAGATTGATATTACCTGAAAGAAAAGATTACCAGAAAGATATTTACCTGTGTTTTATTGACTATGCAAAGACACTGGACTGTGTGGATCATAACAAATTATGGATAACATTGTAAATAACAGGAATTGCAGAACACTTAATTGTACTTAGGTGGAATGTGCACATAGATCTAGACAACAAAAACATAGCAAAAGGATACTGTGTGGTTTAGAATCAGAAAAATTATGCGTTAAATTATATCCTTCCATCATATGTATGCTGAGCAAAATAAGCCCAGAAGCTGGGCTATATGATGAAGAATGTGGCATCAGGATTGGAAGAAAACTCACTGAAAATCAGTGATATGCTAAACACACAACCTTCTTTGCTGAAAGTGAAGGATTTGAAGTACTTATTGAAGATCGAAGACTACAGCCTTCAGTATGAATTACACTTCAATATGATGAAAACAAAAATCCTCACAACTAGATCAATAAGCAACATCATAATAAACAGAGAAAATATTAAAATTGTCAAGTATTTCATTTTACTTGGATCCACCATCAATGCCCATGGAAGCAGCAGTCAAGAAATCAGATGGTGTATCATGTTGGACAAATCTGCTGCAAAGACTTCTTAAAGTGTTAAAAAAGCCAAAATGTCACTTTGAAGATAAAGTGTCCCTGACCCAAGTTATGGCATTTTCAATCATTTCATATGTATGCAAAAGTTGGACAATCAATAAGAAAGATTGAAGAAGAATTGATGTCTTTTCATTATGGTGCTGGAAAAGAATATTGAATACACCATGGACTGCCAGAAGAATGAACAAATATGACTTGGGAGTACAACCAGAACACTCCTTACAGGCAAGGATAAAGAGACTTTATCTCACATACTTTGGATATGTTATCAGGAGGCACAAGTCCTTGGAGCAAGACACCATGCTTGGTAAAGTACAGGGTCTGCAAAAAGAAAAAAAAAAAAAAAAGTGGTGCAAAGAACCAAAAGAAAGAAAAAGAAGGAAA
>NW_006922602.1:385805-390045 GCF_000298275.1 Orycteropus afer afer
GACACCATGCTTGGTAAAGTACAGGGTCTGCAAAGAGAAAAAAAAAAAAAAAAAAAAAAGAGGAAGACCCTCAACAAGATGGATTGGCGTAGTGGCTGCAAAAATGGGTTCAAACATAGCAGCTATGTCGCCAAATCTGTTCTCATTGCAGTGGTGAATGGAACCAATGTCAATCCCCCCTCGTGGAGCTTAAGTTTTGGTGAGATAATAGGTATGGAAACAAACAAAAAATAAAATTCTCACTCATGATAACCCTATGTGTATCAGAATAGAACTGTGTTCCTTAGGGATTTCAATGGTTGATTTTTCAAAAGTAGATGTCAGGATTTTCTTCTGTGTCTCCTCTGGGGAAACTGAAACCACCAACCTTCCATTTAGCAGCAAGCACATTAATCATTTGCACCACCCAGGAACATAAGAGAAATGAAAAATTTCAAACAACTTCCCCTCAAGGAAGGAGGTCCCTGTAGATAGGGTGAGCATGAATGGTCACAATGTGACAAAAGCAAAAATATCTACAAACTGATTGATGTCAGGTTATGATCACACAAGGCAAAGAACAGCAGAAACAAGGGCCAAACCATAGGATAGGAGCATGTACTTAGAAGTGGAGGAAGTGAAATTCATTGGAGTGTAGAATTAGGAGTGTAGAACTTCTAATTCTGGTGAATTAGAATTACAGGTTGAAGAATATGGAAGAATCAAGGATTATGTTCATGTTTGTGACTCTGGCATATGAATGAATAGAAATGAGAAAGAATGGGGAGGAACTTGTTTCACGATGGAAAGTCTGTTCTATTTTTTTGGTTTTACACAGAGGGACCTTCTCACAACAAGTTACATTGCAGTAAATTAAGTCCAAGGAACCCTGGTGGCAAGCAGGTAAGTGCTCAGCTGCTATCCAAAAGGCTGACAGTTCAAATCCATTAGCCCCTCCATGATGGAAAAGTCATGGTGATCTCCTCCCACAAAGATTTCAGCTTAAGAAACCATATGGGGCAGTTCTACTCTGTTCTATAGGGTCATGATGAGTTGGAAATGACTTCACGACACAAAATAATAACAACAAATTAAGTCCTAATAGAGTAATATATCAATAATCTGGAAAACTGTTTTGTGGGATACTCCGATTCATACTGAATTCAGTACAATGGAAAGTTGAGCTAAAACTTGATTGCTATCCTTTCTGGGCAATAGGCATCCAGTATTAAATGTATCTGGTTGAATAACCCTAAGAATTGATATTATAGCAAAAAAATGTCATCTTCCTCATCTCCCAACATGAGTTATGCTTAGCACTAGTGCAAGCTACCCAAGAATGTAATCAAATCCTTAATGATTCAATTAGAATACTTAATGTTTCATTATAACATGAACAAATAGCCATTTTAGAATACCTTGTGTTATAAACTGAATTGTCTCTCTAAAAAAGATTTTGAAATTGTAACCTGGGTACCTGTGCCTATGATCCTGATTGGGAGTAGAGTTTTGATATACTAATGAGGTCATATCATAGTAGGGTGGGTTCTAAACCTAATCCCTTTTGACTGGTGTCTTATAAAAGGGAATACAGACATAGAGACACACATACAGGGGAGACACAATGTGACAGAGACAGAAGCATATGAAAACCCCTCAATGCTAAAATTTCCAGCAGCTTCTAGAAGCTGGAAGAGATAAAAAAGGTCCTTCCCTTAGAGCTGATGTCCTAATTTGGACTTTTAGCCTCCAAAACTGAGACAATACGTTTCTATTCTTTTTAACAACTCACTTGTGGTACTGTTTATTATGGTAGTCCTAGAAGACTAAGACATCATGTTACACTGAAATTTTGGTGTATCTTAATAGTTAATATGGTCACTCAAAATGATTAGCCTGAATAAGGATAAATGAAAGGGAGCCCTGGAGATGGGATCAAGGCTCCCCAAAATTATAAACCTAAGCCAAAATGAAAAATCTAAACTAATTATTGCCAGTGATTGGTTAAGGGTTGGGCATGTGATCCAATTCTAGTCAATTAGCACTGAAGGGAAAAATTTCCTTGGTCCTAAGAAGAAAATAAGGAGCTCTGGTAGCTTAGTGCCTAAGGCACTTGACTGCTACCAGAAGGCTGGCAGTTCAAACCCACCTGCCACTCCTCAGAAGGAAAGTTTGTCAATCTACTTCCACAGCAATACTGCCTTGGAAACCCAAGGAGGGGTTGCTATGGGTGAGATCCAACTCCACAGCACTTAACAACAACAACAACCAGAAAACATAGTTAAGTACTCAGCTCCTAACAAAAAGTTTGGTGGTTCTAGTTCACCCAGATGTGTCTCAAAAGAATAGTCTAGCAATCTGCTTCTGAAAAATAAACCACTGAAAACCATATGGTGCACAGTTCTACTTTGACGTACGTGGGGTGAGCATGAATTGGAATCAACTCAACAGCAATTGGTAAGAAGCAAACACAAGACAAAACATCCTTTCTTTGTTGCATAGACATCTAGAACTGCTGCAGCCATCTTGCTCAGAGCCTAAGAACAGAACCGAGACACAGAGACAAGCAGAATGAAGAGAATACAGACAAGTACAAGTAGAGCTGGAACCCCACATACTTTCCCTATTCTTCAACTTCCTATTACATGGAATAATAAAGTTCCTCATTTTTAAGCCAGTTTGAGTGAGGCTTTTCTTTTGCTGATACTAAATGTATCCTACAAATATATCTATATAAATCCCATAACTTGGAAGAATGGTTAGGTCATTTACACTCAAATCCATGAAAAAAAAAAAAACCTTCATTAAGCTTTTTAAATATTTTATTATGCTGCACATAGATATTGTGTGAGAAGCATGTACATGAACTCAAGAGTTTATAAGTATAAATCAAGGTGAAGAAAGTAAATTTAATGGCAGAAGCAATTTGTCAGGGAACTAAAATAATTTTCAATTAAGTTTTCTATAGAGTTAGAGAATAGTTCCCAAAGAAGGACGAAGTGGAGTACACCCACACTTTCAGTTTTTAAAATGTGAAAATATAAAAGTAAGAACTTATTGAGGACCGTACTTTAGTAAATAAACCCTGGAAAACAGAAAAATTAAGAGTCTACAATAAAAGAGATTTTCTTTCTCTCTCTTGTCCTCTGATTTATTAGCTACCAACTCAGATGAAAAGTGGAAATGGTACTATTGAAGTTACAAGGGAAAATCATTTGGAGGACACCTCTGATGTTATAAACAGCCAAGAATTGTTTGAGTATCAAAAATGTCTTTGGATTGTAAGTTATGAAGAAAACAGATTGAGTGGGATTTGTGGTCCCCAAATCCTAAAACAAGTAAATCACAAGAGCAGGGAAAGATTAGTATGGATCACAAGCTGAACAGAAGGTATGAAAAGAAAGTATTTCTTGAGCAGCTGAGCACTGATGCCCTGGGAACAGAGAATGACCTAAACCAGAAGCATCAATATGTCCAGTGGAAGAAGGCTACTCCTTGACTGTTGTTGTTAGTTATCATTGAGTGGGCTCTGACTCATAAGGACCTTATTTACAACAAAAGGAAACATCTGTCTGGTCCTATGTCATCTTCTTGATCATTACTATGTTTCAATCCATTGTTTTGGCCATTGTTATCAATCCTTTACAATAAGGGTTTCCCTAATTTTTGTAAACCTAATTTACAAATCCTTTTCCAGGGATTGGTCTTTCCTGATGATGTGACCAAAGTAACTGAGCCCAAATCTCTCCATTCTCACTTCTAAGGAGTATTCTAAGTGTATATTTCTAAGGCTGTGTCTCTAGCACATATTTCAATACAAATCCAGGATCCATTACTCACCAGCTACATGTTTGTGCTAAAATTCAAGTTGACTTGTATAGTACTTAGTCACTATACAGAGTTTTTCTATTTACTTGGTAATTTACAAAAATTTACCTTATATATAATGAGTATGGTATTAGAACATTTTTTAAAAATAAATTCTCAAAAATGTAAAATATTTCAAAATTTCTATCTTCTATGAAGTAAATTCCAACACTCATCTGTTAGTTTTCATACTGGGTGGCTTGCCAGGTTGTTGTGATGCTGGGACCTGTGCCACTGGTACTTCAAATAGCAGCAGGGTCATCTATGGTGGACAGGTTTCGGTGGAGCTTCCAGACTAAAATAGACTAGAAAGAAAGAAGAGGCAATCAACTTCTAAAAATTAGCTACAGGAGTTCCGGCAAGATGGCAGACTAGGCAGAAGAACTGCACAGAC
>NW_006922602.1:410778-414623 GCF_000298275.1 Orycteropus afer afer
AACCAGAGCTAGATGTGACACTGAGAGTGGAACAGTAAACTGGATGATGTATGGGAGGCTACCAACAGGTCCTTTAGCTACAGAAGGGCAGAGAAAGAGCAAGGATACTGATCTGCTGGGTCTAATGTGGAACATCAATTACTACAACAGGGAAGCTAGCTATGCCCAGTGGAACACAGACCCATGACAATCTTTAGTAGCAGAAGGAGCAGTGTGGCAGTGGAATGTGAGGCCAGAGCTGAAGGAACTTACAGGTCTATTAGTGAATCCCTTGTGAGGCATTCCTGTGCCACAAGGCCTCCTTCTGTAAGGATACTCGTGAGTGCTCTGTGAGGCCACCCCTCTGAATACATCTCTGAGACTTTCCTGTATGATAACAAGTGTGAGGTATTTCCTGTGAGAATAACTGTGTTATTCCCTACAAAGACAACTGTGATACACCTGTGAGGACATCTATGAGGAAACTTGTGAGGCCCTCCCTGTGAGGATAACTGTGAGGACAAGTATGAGGCATTCCCTCTGAAGATACCAGTGAAAGCTTCTTTGTGAGGGCATCTGTTAAATGCCTATGCGGACACACAACGTAACAGCTCTCTTCCCACTTCCTCCCCGTAGTTACCTCTTCCCTGTGTTCTTCCCTCCCATACACTCCTTCCCCCTGAGCTGTCTCCCTGTGCAAACACTGTCGTTGTTCTCCCACGATTTATCACTCTAAGGAGTGTATCTACCTAATGTAAATTTCACACACACCCCTGTATACTGTTAACCAGAAGGCTGGCAGTTCAAACCCACCAGCCACCCCTCAGCAGGAAGGTTGGGAAATCTACTTCTGTAGTGATACCACCTCAGAAACCCAAGGAGGGGTCGCTATGAGTCAGGTTCGACTTCACGGCACATAACAACAACAACAACAATACCTGTCTATTGTTTGGCTGGAAGCCACAGGAGTGAGTTCAATTCCAGACCTGAAGGGTGGCTAGGGGCCATAGTCTCAGGGGTCTCAACAGGCTCTATCAGACCAGCAAACCTAGTTTCTCTTTTTTCTTTTTTATGATTTTGAGTTTTGTTCCACATTGTCTCCACTCTATCTAGGGTCTCCTGTACAGATCCCCCTCAGAGTGGTTGACAGTGGTAACTGGACACCATCTAGTTCTTCTGGTCTTATGGTCATATAGGCTGAGGACTGCATGGTCTACCAGTCCCTTGAACTAATTGTTTCCATATGTCTTCGGTTTTCATCTTTTTTCTTCACTCTGGATGAGGAGAGATCCATTGTTGCAATTAGATGGCTGTTTGCAAGCTTTTAACATACCAGTTGCTACTCACCAAAGTAGGATGTAGAGCAATGTTTTTGTGTAGTATGACATGCCAATAGAGCTTATTGTCCCCTGTGACCATGGTCCTGAGTGACACGGGTCCAACTTCTCACTCCCTCTGGGTAGCTGGCTATGGCCAAGAAGCCACCCCAAACTTGCCCTTTGTCAGCTCTACTATACACCTGGATATTCTTACAGCACATACAAATATGAATGTAGAAACAATGTCTGCTAACCCTATACATGGTCATGGGCACACTACCCCTTGCCTAGACATACTTGATAGTTCAGCCCATTCGTTCATCTACCCACCTGTAGATAAATGCTTATCATCACTGACAACACAGTACTGTACATGCAAAAGGGTTCATCTTTGTTGTCTGGACCTCTCATGTACCTCTCTATGTCTTCCTCTTCCTCAGTGCCACCATGCTGATCACATTTGGTACATTGCCTTTCCCTTATGAAGACATCTTTGAGGACATCTATGAGGCCTTTCTATTTGAGGAAACTCACGCAAATTTTGAGAAACACTTTGAATTGGATCAATTTAAATATCAAGTGAGAGTGGAAATCACGTAGTATTTATTCAGATTTAGTGTCTTTTTACTTACTATTCTCCTTTTCTGAAATTGTCTTCTTCCAGACTAACACTGTGATAGTTCAGTTTGTGTGTCAACTTGGCTGGACCTGGTTGAGTGGCTGGGAAGCTGGTGGTAGTTATTCTCCATGATGAGACGGATAATTAGCTCCGTGGTGGATCTACCACAAGCAGCTGAGTAGCTGCCTTTGGGATGTGGTGTGCTTCCTGTATATAAGGAGAAGCTTTGGGGATGATCTCTAGCTTATGGTGTGCTTGGACCCTGCACATAGCCGTGTTGTTGCTCAGCAGCCTGTTATGCTGTGCTGACCTTGGGACTTACGATGGACTTAAGTTAAGAGCCTTCCATGTGGTTTGGTAACTTTGGGACTGTGCCTTTTTACTTGACAACCTTGGGGCTTCTCAGCCTCACCAGCCAGCAGCTGTCTGGGTGAAGAAATGCCTCTAGCTCCAGTGTGCCAGGAGCAGGATGCAGAGCTGGACCCCAAGGTTGAGGGGCTTTCACTGAGTTCCTAGAGCCTGGCACTTTGAACTTGTAGTTAAAGCCTCAATTGTAAGAATAAACTCCTGTTTGTTAAGGCCATCCCATTTGTGGTATATTCTTGTCAGAGTGGCACTAGGTAACCAGAACAAACACATAGCTTGCTTTCTCACCTACTTTGGGCTTCTGCTCACATACCTCCTTACCAGAAAGTACTTCCCTGGCAAACTTTCCTAAAATAATAATAACACACACACACACACACACACACACGCATGCTCCTCATCATTCTCCCCTACTTTAATTTCTCCAGTATTACAATCTGACATATTATATATTTTGATTATTTACCTCTTTCCACTGAGAGCTCTGTAAGGTAGAGAATTATGACCATTTTGTTTACTGTTGTGTCCCCAGTACTTAGAGGAGTGCCTGACGTATAGTAAGCACTCAATTATTATTTGTTGGATGAGTTAATAAATGCCAAGGCCTCTCAGTCCTTTCTCCCATGCCCCTCAAAGATTTACTCTATCCCATTTCTACCACTCACTTCAACAGTCACATCTTGGACCTCATCAACACCCATAATCAACAGTTCCACCCCAAAATCACTCTCTTCTTCTTGCCTATTCAATTTCTCCCACCACTGGCATTGTTCACGCTTATTTGGACATCTTTACTTTCTTCAATCCATCAACTTTATCTTTTGCTTACTTCTCTTGGATCAGATTCCATGGGATATCATTTCAATAATAGTTCCCAATCCTCCATCTTTTGTTTGCCCTGACTTCTAGACCTCAGCTCCAGGTGGCTCTGCCTTCCACTTCCCTGTGGCTGCACCTCAACTGCTGAAGAGGGTCATAAAGAGCAGATTAGTGCTAGCTTAAAGTCATATGGCCAACATCACACAAGTCCTCAAACGTCACCCATTTACTCCTACACTTTCACCAGATGATCTTTCCTTCTAATATAGAGGAAAAAATAAAAGCTATAAGATAGATAAAACTTACCTCTTCAGTACCAATCACACAGATCTATCTATACCTCACACATTCTATCAATTTCCTTATCAACCACACTTCCTACTGAGGTACTTACTATCAACTGGCTTTTGTACATTTGTCTTTTTTCTGTGATCTGTGTCCTTCTATAGGCTTTATCTGATACCTCTATCTTTCTATTTCCCATTCTCTCCTTGATCCACTCCAAAGAACTCTCCAGTGAAATAGTTCTCACAAAGGTTACCAATGGCTTCCTACAGATAAATTCAATGATTATTTCAGCCCTCAGTTTACTTGGCTCTTCAGCATTTGACAACAACGAATATATTTACCTTCCTAAAATATTCTCTTCCACTGGAGATACAGTACTTCTACTATTTTATTGTTATCTTTCTATCTGTTTTTCAGGGTTTTATATATACCATCCCATTGCCTTCTCACTTGCA
>NW_006922602.1:426568-427922 GCF_000298275.1 Orycteropus afer afer
GGCACTAGTAGCAAAGTTCAACAAGACAGAAAATAACAAATGGTGGTGAGGATGTGGAGAGATTGGGACTCTCATACACTACTGGTGGGACTGTCAAATGGTACAACCACTGTGGAAAACAGTATGGAGATTCCTTGTAAAGATGGAATTAGAAATACCATTTGATCCAGGTATTCCATTATTAGGTATATATCCTAAAGAAGTGAGAGCCATGTTAAGAATAGACATATGCACACTCATGTTCATCACAGCACAATTTACAATAGCAAAAAATGGAAACCTAGGTGTTCATCAATTGAAGAATGGATAACCAAACTTTGGTACATACACATAATGGAATACTTGTTGTTGTTATGTGTTGTTGAGTAGGACCCAACTCATAGCGACCCTTCCTTGGGTTTCCAAGGCAGTATTACCACAGAAGTAGATTTTCCCATCTTCCTTCTGAGGAATGGAATTCTATGCAACCCTAAAGAATAACCTTGAATCTGCAAAACACCACATGATATAGATGAACTTGGAGGACATTATGCTGAGTGAAATAAGTCAATCACAGAAGGACAAATATTATATTAGTCCATTATTGTAAAAGGCAAGGAAAGTTTTATATATGGAAGGAAATTTTCTTTGTTGGTTACCAGGGGTGGGAGGGGAGGTTAGGGAACACTGTTAGATAGGTAGAAATAAGTATTGTTTTTGGTGAAGAGAAGGGCAATGTACCAAATATGAGTGATCAATATAGTGGCATTGAGGAAGAGGAAGACATAGAGAGGTACATGGGAGGTGTAGACAACAAAGATGAACCCTTTTGCCCATACTAAAAAAAAAAGTCCTTACATCTTAGAATTATTTTAAAAGTATCTCTGGATGGGAACAGTAGATTAGTGATGGGTGTGGAAGAGGGTCTTATTTTTCCTTGTTTACCCTTTTCAACATTTTGAACTTTGCGTGATTCAATAAATTACCTAATCAGTAAATATATTTTTTTAAAAAATTAAAGGTAAATTTAAAACTCTACAACAAAGATAGTTGTGTTAAATTTACAACTAATTAAATAATACTTATTCATATACTATATGACTACATATTATGTTTGTACTGTATATGACTAAGTATTATTTAAATAATTACATGATTGGTGGTCCTAAGGCAGCTTTTAATCCTAATACCCATTTTATCACTGAGGAAAGAGATACAGACACATGAAGTGATTTGCCACAAGTCACTTGGTGCTATGCCAGGGATACTATTCTCTGACTAGGAAGATTTCCTTTTTTTCCTCTCATTATGTTGCTGCTTCTTCATATTGCAAGGCAGACAGAATTGCAATTCCATGAGGATTTTCTAATAAGTC
>NW_006922602.1:428527-432615 GCF_000298275.1 Orycteropus afer afer
GTTTGAACTTCTGGTTAGAAGTTCAAATCCCTTAGGCACTACACCACCAGAGCTCCCATTAACAGTAACAGAAAATATTTATTGAGAACAATGCATGGGACATTGTTTTAAGCCCACATTTAATCCATACAGTTATCGTGTGAGGTAGTTACGCCTGTTATGTCCATTTTCTAGGTGAGTAAACCTTCTTAGAGGTTAAGTAACTTGCCAAGGTCATTCAGTGATGAAGTCAGTCTAAAAGCTTTGGCAAACAGAGTCTATTCGGTACAGAATGTATCTACACTAGTATTTAAAAATAGAGGCTGCAGCTATCTGAAATTGTTCAAGGGAAGCAGAGTGGTATGAGATATTCAAGGAAACAGGAGAAGCTGTCTACAGGGGTTTGTTTAATACAGAAATCTAATTTTCATGGGCATTAGAGTCTGCAAGGAAGACTGTGTGGGAGCTAGTTTCAGTATCTTAGAAGCTAGTCTCTGAATCTTAGAACTAACCCCACGTATAAGTGGGGTTTATTAACTTTAGTGGATGACTATAACTTAGAGATTTCCATTCCAGCTCCATCTTTCAAGAGGAATATAGATATATCAAAGACCTTAGAATATGCCCCAGAGCAATAGTTCTCAAAGCATGGTCATGACCAACAACATCAGCATCACCTGAGAACTTCTCAGAAATGCAATGCTCAGACTCTATCTCCGACCTTTTGACTCAAACTCATATCAGACTTACTGAATTAGAAACAAATCTGGGTGACTCTGATGTGTGCTAAAATTGGAGAGCCACTGCCTTAGGGGACCACCATGTAGGTCTTATCCTAATTCCCCAGAGTACTCTTCCTGATGGTAATTTTCTGTGTTGCTTGCAACCACCTGAGTTCTCTCCATTCTATGAACCACCCATCTGTATTTTATCACATAAACAAAGTAGGAGGAAATCTGAGTCTCTGTCATATTCTCTTTCTATCATTAGAAAAGGAGAGAAAATGATGATTCTTCTTTTGAAAATGTCAAAGGCAAACTAAATCATCAACAAGGTCTTCTTCAAGGAAATTAATCACTATGGATAAACCTTTCAAGCTTGGAGAAATTTATTCTCCTGCAACCCCAAGTTGTCCCTAGTAGCCTTGGCCATTTCTGGCATCATGAAACTTTCAACTAGATCAAAAAGAGCACAATGCCTGTGTGAGCTGATTTTGTTAAACATCTCCCATGCATTGTTTGGAAACTCAGGACAGGAAATCTCTCACCTCTCAACAGTTTACAGACCCTTCCTTTTCTCTCTCTTCTGTGTAGATAGTACATTAGAAAGATGAGTGAGTGATCATTCTGAATTCTGCTCCACCTGCTCAGATACATGAAGCCGCAGTGCTGCTGTTATATAATGAAGAATAAGACTTCTGGAATCCAAGTCGCACAGAAGATCATGTTCTTCACACCCCCTCTTGTGGCTGTTTGGAGATATGCAATCAAGTAAGGTCTTGGTCTATATCATTATATGAAAGCCACATAAAAGGACTTATAAATCTAAGGATTCAGCATCTAGACAATATATCTTTCCATAAACTACAATGGAACTGGCCTTGTGGAAATCTATAGATCTATCCTTCTTAAAAGGTTTCTGCCAGTATGTTCCAACTAAAGCTGTTTAACAAAAAAAAAAAAAAATAGCTTAATAAATAATAGCTTATGAGTCAGAATCAACTTAACAGTGGGTTTGGTTTTTCATTTTTGTTTCACTATAGTATTGAAGGAATTAAAAGAATTTAAAATAAGTCATTCAAAGTAGCTGAAAATTCACAGAAGATAACTAAAACACTATTTGCTTGTAGCTGTGTTTACATGGGCAAAGCAAAGTATAAGAGAATTTAGATCATTTTCAGGATTATTCACAGTAAAACCAAAAACAAACTGTAAAAGAAAATATGTGTGTGTATATATATACATTGGCATTATGTTTCATGTGTGTCCAGGGACATTGGTGGTTCAGTGGTAGAATTTTCACCTTCCATGTGGGAGACCCGGGTTTGATTCCTAGCCAATGTACTTGATGCACAGCCATCATTTGTCTGTCAGTCAGGTTTGTTATGATGCTGAACAGGTTTCAGAGGATCTAACAGACTAAATAGCCTAAGAAGAAGAGTTTTGCAACTTATTCTCAAAAATCAGTCAAAATCCTTTGACAGGTGGTCCAAGATGGCAATGTACTCAGATCCCTCTTAATATCCCTCTTACTACAATGACCTGAGAAAACAAGTGAATCATATAAGTTGTCATATAAGTGACAACTTTGGAAGCCTGATCATTAAAGGCAAGGCTGAAGAATTGGGCCAAGTGCCAAATAGAAGGAGAGACTACAAAAACAGTGGATGTGGAGAACTATGGATCATTAGAGCCCTGCCAGCTGAACCTACACAGCACAACCATTTTTAGACAAAGCAACCAATGTTCCCAGCCAAAGATCCCATCACTTGGTGCAGCCAAGGAAAAGGGACTCACATCCAGAGCCAGGTAGAAGTGCTTCCCATACAGCAAAAGTTAAGTGTACTCACCTCACACAGTGTACCCGTCTAGCTCCATGTGAACCAGAGGCCAAAGGACCCCCCTAACCTCTGATCCATCCCTCATAAACATGATTGTGATCTAGCAGCACTCACCACCAACCTGGTTCCGGCCCAGGAGCCAAAGGACAGGTGACACCTGCCCCATCAGTCAACCTCTCATACCTGAGACTTGCACATCAGTGGTGCCAGCCTCTCTGCCAGACCACCAGTGCCAGGGCCCATAGAATAGCAGTGCCCATTCCTATGCCCCAGCCACCCCATACTGGGAGCAAATATACTGGCAGCAGACACTATCCCACACAGCCACTAATACCAGGAACCTGAAAACAAGAGACACCCACTCTTATGCCCAGCCACCCATACCATGGGTGTGAACAGCAGCAGCACCATCTACTTCCTGAAGTAACATAGACGAGGGACCCAAGGATCAGCAACACATCCACCCCTATGCTGTGCTTTAGCAGATAAGAGCACAGTGCCCTAATAGACACCAGTGGATTTGTGGCATCCATCCTGCTTTATCCCACACACTGCATCCTCCCAAACCCCAGCAGCTAGACACTTGTGCCCACTTAAAACTACCCTCAAATACCCTTTCCCACCCTGGACCTTCAGTAAGAGTTTCCAAACCACCTGGTGACCAATTATCCAGGCCTTCACCTCAACCACCTAGCAACTGGTAGTCCACACATACACGACACTCAACCCTGCACCAATGCCCACCTGAACAGCCAGAGAGACACATCACATTACCAGCAATGCCAGCTACATTCTCAGTCTCCCTGAAAGACCAGTGACAGAGACTCATGCTCACATGCCTACCCACTGCCCTATCCTCCCAGAGAAAATTGGTAAGAGCTCCAATGTGACCAGACTAGCAATCAGGGTAGCATACAACCTACAACCAATCTACTCAAATATATTAAAACAGAACAAAATAAAAAATTAATCAGGATGTAGCAAAGAAACGTAAAATGAATAAATAATGTCTTTAATGCCTCCGAGACAACAGATAATATAAAATCACATAAAGAAACAGGACAAGATGGCTCCAGTAAGTGACCAAAATAAAAAACAGAAAACCTTACAGAGGAAGAGATGGTATTGGAACTATCTGGTAAGGAATCCAAAAGAGTGTTATTTAAGATTCTCCAAAAGATCAAAGAAAACAGACAAAACCAAGGAAAACAGACAAAATCAAAGGAAAAAAAATAGACAAAGCAATAGAAGAACTCAGGGAAACAATACAGGAACAAAATGATAAGATAAATAGACAATTAGAAACCACACATAAACAGCAACTAGAAATATAAAAGATAAACAATAAAATTTCAGAAATAAACAACTAAACAGAAGAACAAATGAACTGAAAAGAACTGATGGAAGACAGAACCAGTGAAATAGAGCACAAATCCCTTGACCTTGATTTGTTTGAGAAAAAAATCAGAAATAAAAGGAGACTGAACAAATGCTAAGATTTAGGGGAGTCCAATAAGATGGCAGAAAAGGCAGTCAAACAACACAGACC
>NW_006922602.1:438845-439400 GCF_000298275.1 Orycteropus afer afer
CAATACAATCAACCAACACGACCTCATAGACATATACGGAGCATTCCACCCAACAAAAGCACAATTCACATTCTTCTCTTGTGCACATGGACCTATCTCCAGAACAGATCATATGTTAAGAAATAAAACAAGCCTCAATAAATTCAAAAGCATTGAAATACTAAAAAGCATCTTCTTGGACCACAATGCTATAAAATTAGTAATTAATAATAGGAAGATCAAGGAAAAAACATCAAACATGTGGAAGCTGAACAATTCACTGCTCAAAAACTACTGGGTAATAGAACAAATAAAAACTGAAATAAAAAAATTCCTAGAAACAAGCGAGAATGAAGATACACCATACCAAAACCTATGGCATACAGCAAAAGGAGTACTCAAAGGACAGTTTATAGCAATAAATGCATACCTCAAAAAAGAGGAAAGAAACAAAATCAACACTCTAACTCATCAACTCCAACAACTAGAAAAAGAACAACAAAAGAACCCTACAGTATCTAGATGTAAGGAAATAATAAAGATCAGAGCAGAAATAAATGAAACAAACAACAACAA
>NW_006922602.1:439637-440595 GCF_000298275.1 Orycteropus afer afer
ACACTAATTCCAAAACCAGGGAAAAACACCACTAAAAAGGAAAACTGTGGACCAATATCCCTCATGAGCATAGATGCAAAAATCTTTAACAAAATCCTAGCCAACAGAATCCAACAACATACCAAAAAATTAATACACCATGACCAAGTGGGATTCACAGTAGGTTTACAAGACTGATTCGACATCAGAAAATTCAGAAAAATCCACCACATAAACAAAACAAAAGAAAAAAAAATATTATTATATCAATCGATGCAGAAAAGGCATTTGATAAAATACAACACTTGTTCCTGTTCAGAACTCTCAGCAAAATGGGGACAGAAGGAAAATTCCTCAACATAATAAAAGGCATATATGCAAAGCCAATGGCCAACATCATTACTGATGGAGAAAGACTCAAGGCATTCCCCTTATGAACAGGACCCAGACAGGGATGCCTTCTATTGCCACATCTATTTAATATTGTATTGGAAGTCCTGGCCAGGGCAATAAGGAAGAAAGAGAAATAAAAGGCATACAAATTGGCAAAGAGGAAGTAAAACTATCGCTATTTGCAGACGATATGATCCTGTACATAGAAAATTCAAGGAACTCAATTAAAAAAACTACTGGAACTAATAGAGAGGTTCAGCAAAGTGGCAGCAAAGAAGGTCAACATAAAAAAATCAGTTGGATTCCTATACACCAGCAAAGAGTCCTCTGATAAAAGAAATAAGAGAAACAATACCATTTACAACAACTACTGAAAAGATAAAATATCTAGGAAGAAACCTTACCAGAGACACAAAAGACCCATACAGAGAAAACTATAAAACACTACTACAAGAGACAACAAGGGCAGTATATAAATGAAAGAATCTATCTTGTTCATGGATAGGTAGACTGAATATTGTGAAAATGTCACTACTACTCACAGCAATCTACACAATTAATGCAATCCTGATCCAGATAGTAACAA
>NW_006922603.1:0-5221 GCF_000298275.1 Orycteropus afer afer
CAAGTAGTGTAGTGCCTAAAAAGGGGAAGGCCCTCAACAAGATGGATCGATACAGTGGCTGCAATGATGTACTCAGGTATAGCAAGGATCATGAGGCTGGCACAGGACCAGGCAATGTTTCATTCTGTTGAACGTAGAGTCGCTATGAGTCAGAGACGACTCAATGACACCTACCAACAACAACAATACTCCATTTTATGAATATACCATATTTCGTTTATCCATTCTTCTGTTGATGGACATTTAGGATGTTTTCCCCTTTGACTATTGTGAACAGTGTTGCAATGAACATTGGTGCACAAGTATCTGCTTGTGTTCCTGCTCTCAAATATTTTGGGTACATACCTAGGAGTGGAATTTTTGGGTTATATGGTAATTCCATTTTTGTTTTTTTGAGGAATCATCACACTGTTTTCCATAATTTCTGTACCATTTTGCATTCACACCAGCAATGGGTAAGGGTTCTAATTACCCTACAACCTCACCATCTATTATTTCCTGCTTTTTTTTTTTTTAATTCTTAGCCCTCTTAATGGGAATCAAATGGTATCTCATTGTGGTTTTGATTTGCTTCTCTCTGATAGCTAATGATGTTGACCATCTATTCACATATTCGTTGGCCACTTGAATGTCTTATTTGGTGAAATGTCTATTCAAGTCCTTTGCCCATTTTTAGACTGAATTATTTGTCTTTGTTGTTGTCAAAGTTTCATATATATTTGGATACTAGCTTTTTATAGGACACATGTTTTCCAAACATATTCTCCCAATAGGTAGCTTGTATTTTTGCTTTTTTGATAAAATCTTTTGATTAACAGAAATTTCTTATTTTTATAAGTCCATGTATGTTGTCTTTTTCTGTTCATGCTTTTGTTATTGTTTCAGATAATGCATTGCTAAAAGCTAGGTCTGACAGCATTGCTCCTACATTTCCTTCTACGAATTTTATGGTTTTATTTTCATATTTAAGTCCTAACTCTATTTTGAATTGGTTTTTGTGCATGGTGTGAGTCATGTATACTGTCTCATTTTATTTCTGCATTTTGAAATCCAATTTTCACATCATTTGTTTAAGGGACTCTTCTTTCCCCATTGAATGGACTTAAGCACCCTTGTCAAACATAGTTGACCATTGATGTGTGAGTTTATTTCTGCACTCTCAATTCTATTATATTGGTTTATGTTCTATTACTATAATAGTACTAGGTTTTTGTGTGTGTGTGTGTGCATGCGTGTGGTGAAAAAATTTGTATTTAGAATTAGCCAGCTGGACTCGGTTTAGATTATCCCAATTTTGTTGGCAACATCCCAAGCATCATAGTCAGGAACCACTCGAACATATGCCTTCTTCTCTCCATCAGGCCTGATCAAGGTGTTAACCGTGGCCACATCAATGTCACAGAGCTTCTTCACAGCCTATTTGATCTGGTGCTTGTTAGCTTTGATATCCACAATGAACACAAGTGTGTTGTTATCTTTTGTCTTCTTCATTGCAGACTCGGTAGTCAAAGGGAACTTGATGATGGCATAGTGGTCAAGGTTGTTTCTTCTGGGGGTGCTCTTACGAGAATATTTGGGCTGCCTTCAGAGCCTCCGTGTCGTAGGCAGCCGGAAGGTGGGTGACAAGGGGAGCTTCTTTTTTTGGGCCTGTGGATTCAGTTTTGGGAGGGGCAAAGGGTTTCCTTCCTTGCTTTTGGCACCATCTTTGTAAAAAAAAAAAAAAAAAAAAATGCACCAGGCTGCTTTTTATTACTGTAGATGTTTATTTTTTTTAAAATCAGGAAAGTGTGAGTCCACCAATGATGTTGTTTTCCTTCAAAATTGCTTTAGCTATTTGGGCCTTCTTGCCATTCCATATAAAAGTGAGTATTGGAAGGTTGGGCAATCTATTTCCATAGTGATACTGCCTCGGAAACCCAAGGAGGGGTCTCTATGAGTCAGGTCTGATTCGATGGCACACAACAACAACAACAACAATGTAAATAAGTCTGTTGGAATTTTAATCAGGGTTTTGTTGACTCTATAGTTAGGTTTGTATAATACTAATATCTCAACAGTATTATCTTCCAATCTGTGAACATGGAATATCGTTCCATTTATTTAACTCTTCTTCAATTTTTTTCAGCAGTCTTTTATAATTTTCATTGTCTTTTACATCCCTGATTAAATTTATTCCCACATATCTTATTGTCTTAGATGTTATTATAAATGTAATTGTTTCCCTTATTTTCCTTTTGGATTTCTCATTGATGATGTATAGAAACCCATCTGATTTTTGTGTGTTTACCTTGTACCCTGCAACTTTGCCAAATTCCTCTATTAGCTCTAGCAGCTTTCCTACAGATTATTTGGGATTTTCCATATATGGGATGAATCATCCATGAAAGAGATAATTTTTCCTCATTTTCTGATAAGGATAATTTTAATTTCCTTTTCTTGTCTTATTGATCTGGCTGATGGTGTTGTTAGGTGCTGTTGAGTTGCTTTCAACTTACAGGGACCTCATGTACAACAGAGTGAAACACTGTCCTGTGCCATCCTCATAATTGTTATGCCTGAGCCCAATGGTGCAGCCATTGTGTCAGGCCAGCTCATTGAGGGTTTTCTTCTCTTTTGCTGACAATCCATGTTACCAAGCTGTTGTTGTTGTTATGTGCCGTTGAGTCACACCTGACTCATAGTGACCCCTCCTTGGGTTGCCGAGGCAGTATCACTACAGAAGTAGATTGACCAACCTTCCTTCTAATATTGAATAGAAGTGGTAAGAGTCAGAATCCTTGTGTGATTTCCAGTTTCAAGGAGAACATTCTCAATCTTCATTAAGACTAATGTTGTTTAACGGTTTTTCATATATGCCTTTAATTATATTGAGGAATTTCTCTTCTATTAAAATCATCTTGATGGTTTTTATATTTTCATTTATTATTAGACTTTTTTTAAAAAAAAAAACTTGTGCTTTAGGTGCAAGTTTACAGAGTAAAATTTGTTTTACATTCAACATTACATGTACATTGAGTTTCACTCCCCATTTACCATCCCCAACCCTAACCCTAATCCTCCCCTCCCTGCCCAGGCACCCCCCACCCCCCTGTGCCCCTCATATTTGTGCACTCCTGTGTGCCCTGCACTTCCTCCATGCCAACATTGGCCCTCTGGTGCCCCGTGGTCGATTTCTCTAAGGGATACATTTCCATAGAGTATGTGGGTGTGTCACCCTGGGTTGAGTGGTCTGCGTGTACATCTTGTTTACTATTGGACTGAGAGCCAGCTCCTGGAAGTGAGTTTTCTTCCAGGCCCAAAATGTATCCCAGGGCCATAGTATTAGGGGTCTCACCAGACTCCATCCGACCAGTAATTCTGGTCATTATTGAGTTTTTGGATTTTGTTTCACATTTTTCCTTCCACTCTATCCAGGATCTCCAGATTTGATCCTTTCCTGAGTCGTTGGCATTGGTAGCTGGGCACCAACTAGTTCTTCTGGTCTCAAGGGCCATCATTTCCTAGGGCTGATTGCTTCCAAATACCCTTGGTATTTATTTGTTTATTTATTTATTTCACGCTCTTCTTCACTTCTGATGATAGGAGACCAATAGCTGCATCTTAGATGGTTGCTTCAAAGCTTATAAGAGCCCAGTCATCACTCACCAATGTAGGATGTGGAGCAAAACTTTTATGTATTTTGTTGTGCCAATTGAGTGTGGTGTCCCCCAGTACTATGGTCCTGAGTCAGTAGATCTGTTGAATCTCTCTCCTACAGTGTCTGGGTGCCTGTGAGGGATTACTCTATGTCTGTCTTCTGTTGTTTCTGTAAGGATTGCAGGTACTTTGTATCACTGGTATCTGTGCAAGATTAACCTCTGCTGAATCTATCTTTGGTCTAGATTATACTCCTGTTCACTGACCCCCATCTGAACTTCTCAGATGTTTATGTGTTTATCTGTAGCCTGCTATTTGGTGTTAATGATGATGCAGTATCGTGAATATACTGGTTGGTATTAGCATCTGTCCTCTATCTCTTCTGTGCACAACTCGGTGCCCTCCCTTTTCCTAATGTTATCATGGTGGTCACAGACTCTTTCTATACATCCCTCCCCTTACTCATGTCAGCGTGCGGGCCCCAACTAGTCCAAAATTAATCACTCCCCTTCCCCCCCCACCCCAGTAACCTACAAAGTAAGTTCCCTTTCTTAAGAAAACCCTTCTTTATCTTTTTACAGTAATGGGCTCATACAGTATTTGTCTTTCTGCGATTGATTTATTTCACTCAGCATAATGTCCTTCAGGCTAATCCACATTGTGAGATGATTCATGTATCCTTCACTGTTCTTTAATGTAGCATAGTAGCATAGTATTCCATTGTGTGAATGTACCATAATTTGGTTATCCATTCATCCATTAATGGTTGAATGGATTTAGGTTGTTTCCATCTCTTTGCTATAGTGAATTGTGCTGCAATGAACATAGGTGTACATATGTCTGTTTGTGCACTCCTTCTCATTAAATCTTTAGGATATATTCCTAGTAATGGAATTGCTGGGTAAAATGGTATTTCTGTTTTCAGTTTTTTAAGGAAACGCCATGCCATTTGCCACAATGGTTGTACCATTTTACCATCCCACCAACAGTGCACAAGAGTTCCAATCTTTCAGCAACCTCACCAGCATTTGTTATTTTCTGTCCTGTTGAACTTTGCTATTATTGCTGGGGTGAGATGATATCTCACAATTGTTATGATTTGCATCCCTCTAATGACTAATGATCGTGAGCAATTCCTCATGTGTTTGTTGGCCACCTGCATATGATCTTTAGTGAAGTGTCTGTTCAAGTCTTTTGCCCATTTTTGAATTGGGTTGTTTGTCTTTTTGGTGTTGAGGTGTTGAAGTTTTCTATAGATTTTGGAGATAAGTCCTTTATCAGATATGTCATAGGCAAATATTTCCTCCCAATCTGTAAGTTCTCTTTTTAACCTTTTGACAAGTCTTTCAATGCACATAAGAATTTAATTTTAAAAGGTCCCAGTCATCTAGCTTCTCTTCTACCTCCTGTGCATTCTGGGTTATGTCTGATAATCTATTTATGCCATAAATTAGGGCTCCTAGATTTGGAGAGAAGATTGAGGTTGTCAAAGAATTCATGTTGCTTGGTTCTACAATCGATGCCAACAGAAGCAGCAGTCAGGACATTAGACGACGTGTAGCATTGGGAAAGTCAACTGCGAAGG
>NW_006922603.1:5651-7130 GCF_000298275.1 Orycteropus afer afer
ATGGGCTCAAGTATAGCAGGGATTATGGGGCTGGCGCAGGATTGGGCAGTGTTTCGTTCTGCTGTGCATGGGGTCGCTATGAGTCGGAAATGACTCAACAGCACTTAACAACAACAACAAGATTTGCCCCTATTTTTTCTTTCATGAATTTTATAGTTTTGGGTTTTACATTTAAGTCTTTGATCCAGCTTGAGTTTGTTTTTGTGTATGGGGTTATTTATGGGTCTTGTTTCATTTTTCTGCAAGTGGATATCCAGTTTTCCCACCACCATTTGTTAAAGAGGCTGTCTCTTCCCCATTTAATGAGTTTTGGACCTCTATCAAAGAACAGGTGTCCATAGATGGATGGGTCTATTTCTGGACTTTCAATTCTATTCTATTGGTCTGTCTGTCTATCATTGTACCAGTACCCCACTGTTTTGACTACTGTGGCTGTATAGTAGGTTTTAAGATCTGGGAGTATGAGACCTCCCACTTTGTTCTTCTTGAGAATTGCTCTGCTTATCCTAGGTCTCTTTCCTTTCCATATAAAGTTAGTAATTGGTTTATCCATGTCATTAAAAAATTTTGTTGGTATCTGGATCAGGATTGCATTAGATGTGTAGATTGCTTTAGGTAGTATTGACATTTTCACAATATTACTTTTGTAGTGATATCGCCTCGGAAACCCAAGGAGGGGTCGCTATGAGTCAGGTCCAACTTGATGGCACATAACAACAACAACAACACAACATCCATGAACAAGGCAAGTTCTTCCATTTATATAGAGCCCTTATTGTCTCTTGTAGTAGTGTTTTATAGTTTTCTGTGTATAGGTCTTTGTGTCTCTGGTAAGGTTTATTCTTAGATATTTTATCTTTTTAGTAGCTATTGTAAATGGTATTGTTTCCCTTAGTTCTTTATCAGAGGTCTCTTTGTTGGTGTAGAGGAATCCAACTGATTTTTGTCTTTTGACCTTGTATCCTGCCACTTTGCTGGACTTCTTTAGTAGTTCCAGTAGGTTTTTTTTTTTGTTGTTGTTGTTAAGTCTCTTGGGTTTTCTATGTACAGGATCATATTGTCCACAAATAGAGACAGTTTTACTCCCTCTTTGCCAATTTGTGTGCCTTTTATTTCCCTTTCTTGCTTTATTGCCCTGGCCAGAACTTCCAATACAATGTTAAGTAGAACTGGTGATAGAGGGGAATACTGTCTGGTTCCCGTTCATAAGGGGAATGCCTTGAGTCTTTCTCCATTAATAATGATGTTGGTCATTGGCTTTGCATATATGTCTTTTATTATGTTGAGTAATTTCCCTTCTATCCCTATTTTTCTGAAAGATTTGAACAGGAACAGGTGTTGTCAAATGTCTTTTCTGCATCAACTAATATAATCATATGGTTCTTTTGTTTTGTTTATGTGGTGGATTACATTGATTTTCTGATGTTGAACACCCTTTCAAACCTGGTATGAATCCCACTTGGTCAGGATGTATTATAT
>NW_006922603.1:9513-10821 GCF_000298275.1 Orycteropus afer afer
GCCCTCAAGTTGGATCTGACTCATACCTAAATATAATTCTTTTGAATTCCTTATCAGGGAGTTCCAATGTTGTGTCTTCCTCAGGGATGTGTTTTGGGTCTGTATCCTGGTCCCTTGTTTCTCCTGCTTTATCTTGCTTCTTTATGTGGACTGTGATGCTCTGTTATCTCTGAGGCATTGTGACATTTTTGTGTTTATATTTAATTGGTGATTGTATGTTGGCGTGACTTGCCCACGATTTTCATTTTCTTTGTTTTGTTATCTATGCGAAGAGGGTACTATGCTCCTCTATTCGCTAGTTGACAGCACTTATACACTCATCATTTGTCTCCTCTCTTATTCTCAGCTTCTTGTATGTCCTTGCCAACCTTGGCAAACAGAGCCTATTCTTAGGTCCCTGGAATCCAAATGAGAATGCTGTCACTTTAAAATCCAAAATTGTTGCCACATGTAAAGATTCAAAATGGCTGCACCCTCCATTACTTTAAATATCCAAAATGGCTGCTGCATGTAAACAATCAAAATGGCTGAACCCTCTGGACAGCGGAAAGTCAACAGCTCAGGTTGTCTCCCTCCTTGCTGTTTTCCTTCCTAGTCAAAGGCCACCAGCGCAGTCATCCCTGCAGCCTTTGGTGACCAGGGCTCATCTTTAGGTCAATTCTCAGGTCCCAACACCACTTAGAAATATTCAGGCTGTTGGTCCTGTCAGAATAGCTGACAGTCCACAGCTTGAACCATCTCTGTACTCACTGTTTTTGTTCAGGTTTTTCCACTAGTTGGTGCCTAATCCACTTCTGTATAGTTCCTGTCCAAGCTTGGGGCTCCAGGATTATCTTCTGTATCTCTGTCAATTGGTTTTTCTCTTCCTTGTTGAAGAGGGTCTGTGTCACTTGTCTGCCTATTCCTCCATCTTCTATTTTTTGATATGTTGTTGGATTCTGTTGGCTAGGATTTTGTTGAATAATTTGCATCTAGGTTCATGAGGGATGTTGGTCTATTTTTCCTTTTTAATGGTGTCTTTCCCTGGTTTTGATATTAGTGTTAGGCTTGCTTCATAAAATGAGTATCTTTTTATATGTTCTGGAATAGCTTGAGTAGTATAGGTGTCAACTCTTTCCTGAATGTTTGGTAAAATTCTCCAGTGAAGCCATCAGGGCCAGGACTTTTCTATTTGGGGAGGGCTTTTTTTTTTTTTTTCCTTGACCTGTTCAATTTCTTCTTTTGTTATAGGTCTGTTCAAGTATTCTATCTCTGAATATGATAGTTTAAGTAGGTCTTGTGATTCTAGAAATTTATCCATCTTTTCTA
>NW_006922603.1:11218-17814 GCF_000298275.1 Orycteropus afer afer
TTGTTCTTTTTCTAACTGTTGGAATTGTTGAGTTAGAGTGTTCATTTTGTTTCTTTCCTCTTTTTTGATGTATGCTTTTATTGCTATAAACTGACTTCTGAGTACTGCTTTTGCTGTGTCCCATGGGTTTTGGTAAGATGTATCTTCATTCTCATTTGTTTCTAGGAATTTTCTTTATTTCACTTTTTATTTCTTTTATTATCCAGTAGTTTTTGAGCAGTGAATTGTTCAACTTCCACGTTTGATGTTTTTTTCCTTGATCTTCCTATTATTAATTTCTAATTGTATAGCATTGTGGTCCAAGAAGATGCTTTGTAGTATTTCAATATTTTTGAATTTATTGAGGCCAGTTTTATGTCCTAACATATGGTCTATTCTGGAGAAGGATCCATGTGCCCTGGAGAAGAATGTGAATTGTGCTTTTGTTGGATGGAATGCTGTGAATATGTCTATGAGATCAAGTTGGTTGATTGTGTTGCTGAATTCTTCTGTATCTTTGCTGAGTTTTTTCCTAGTTGATCTGTCTCTCCTTGAAAATGGTGTGTTAAAGTCTCCTGCTCCTATTGTAGAGTTGTCTATTGTCCCTTTTAATTCAATTAAAATTTGCTTCATATATTTTGGAGCACTTTCATTGGGTGCATAAATATTTATTATCACAATGTCTTGTCAGTTAACCTTTCAGCATCGTATATGTCCTTCTTTGTCTCTTACATTGTTTTTTACCTTAAAGTCTATGTTATCGGAAATTAATATTGCCACTCCTATTCTTTTTTGATTACCGTTGGCTTGGTATATTTTTTTCCACCCTTAACTCTTAATTTGTTTTTATCTTTGTGTCTAAGTTGGGTTTCTTGTAGCCAGCATTTTGATGGGTGTTCTTTTCTTATCTAGTCTGCACTCTCTTTTTCTTGATTGGTGCATTTAGTCCATTCATGTTGAGTGCAATTAGTGATAGGTATGAATTGATTGCTGTCATTCTATTGTGGTTTTTTTTTTTGTTGTTGTTGTTGTTGTTATGTTGTTGGAGTTTCCTTGGTCCATATACTTTTCTGTGCTGAGTTCATTTCATTGCCAAGTGCTTCCTCTCTTTTCTTCTTTATTGTTGGTTTTGTGCTTATTAAATTCATATGTTTTTCTTCTGGATTTGCTCAGGGGGGTTGTTAATTTTCTCTGTGGTTACCTTGGAGTGAATTCTTGTCTCTATATTTTTGGAACAGTCTGTTCTATGAGGGCGTTGGCCTGTTTTCCTCTCCATTTGGAAGTTTGTACCTAGAAATTTTATTCCCTCTATTTGGTTAGTTGCTGTTGTCATGTGCAGATTGGCTTCCTTGATTTTTAGTGTGCAATATTTTATGGTCTTATTTTGAGTGTCTAGTTCTCATTTGGTTTTAGTGTTGATGCCATGTACCTGGATTTTGTTGTTTTCTCTTGAGTGTTGTCTATTGGAAGGACTTCCTTAAGCATTTCTTGTAGGGTTGGTCTGGTTTTCACAAAATCCCGTAATTTCTGTTTGTCTGAGAATGTCTTGATTTTGCCCTAATGTTTGATAGACAATTTGGCTGTATATAGGATTGTTGGCTGGAAGTTCTTTTCCTTCAGTGTTTTACATATGCCGTCGCATTGCCTTCTTGCCTGCATGGTTTCTGCTGAGTAATCAGAGCTTAGCCTAACTGCTTGGTTGTTATAAGTACTGTTTCTTTTGTCCTAAGCAGCTTGCAAAATTATTTCTTTGTCTTTGGTTTTGGAGAATTTGATTATGATATGCCTTGGTGTTTTTCTCTTGGGATCTATCCTGTATGGGGTTCTATGAGCTTCTTGGACAAATATCTTTTCTTTCTTCATGATATGGGGGAAGTTTTCTGTTAGTAGGCCCTCCACAATTTTCTCAGTGGATTTTTCGTCTCTTCTCATTCTGAAATTCCAAAGAGGCGTATGTTGTTTCTTTTCATGTTGTCCCATATAACTTTTAGGTTCTCTTCATTTCTCTTAAATCTTTGTTCTGATTTTTCTTCATACAGGCTGGTATCCAGGGATTTGTCTTCTAGTTGGGAAATGCATTCTTCAGCCAGTTCTAGCCTATCCTATTCTGTTGTGCTTCCACTGTGTTGTGTAATTTTGGTATTCATCTTTTGGATTTCTAACTGCTGTTTTTGTATAAGTTCTTGTTATTTTGTTCTTGAATGTTTTTTTTTTCTGAATTCTTCCAGGGTACTGTGTTCTCCTTGCTTCTGTTTGGGGTTTCCTTAAGCTCTTGTAGACCTCTATAAACATTCCTTCTAAATTCCTTTTTGGTTAGTTCTATTGCCTCTTTTTCCTCCATGTTTAATGAGACTTTTATTTTGGATTTTACTTCTAATGTCTTATTCTGTTTTTTGTTTGTTTGATTGATTGATTTGAGGTTACCTGTTGTTTCTAGACATGTTTAAGTTGTCTTTAACTGTTAGTTATTTATTGATTTGTTTTGTCTTGGGTTTATGATTTAATGTTTTGAAAAGGTGGAGGTGGTGTATTTTACTTTTTGGCTATTAATTCAGGTGTTCTGGGTTGCTCTGCAGTTTTCTTTGTGATTATGGAATTGCTGTGTGGAATGTGGATGCAGGTCTCTGTCGTAAAGGAAATTTAGGATTGCAGCCAGCAGGTGTTATAGTGTCTGAATGTGGTTTTTCTATTGGATGATGGAGGGCAGAAGTGGAGAAAGGAGGAAGAACAGAGAGAGCAAAGAAAAGCTCCAAGATGCCAGGAGCCATTTCTAGGGATTTGAGTGCGCAGCTAATGATGACATTATACTGTTACTCACAGGCCCACAGCTCAAGTTCAGCAAAGACTCCAATTGTTATGGGGCCGCCACTTTCCACCAGGTTCAGACAAAAATGCTGCTCTCCAGGCCCTCTATGTTGAAAAGCTGAACTAGATAACTTTCCTGATCCGCGACAGGAGTTCATCCCAGGGCCCGCTCACTTGCGGCTTTATTCTCCTCTCTGCTCCAGTGCTTCAGTGAAGCCAGAGGAATCTCAGCTCCTTCCCAGTGGTCCCAAATTTACCAATAAAAACAGATGCTGAAGGTAGATCCATGAGTGGCCACAGGTTCTCTGGTGTGGTGCTTTCTCTCCACTGCCCCAGGGAGGTCCAATGCCCTTTCTCTCTGCTGGTCGGTGCTCCCCCAGGGAGGTCTCCTATGCTCTTTCTCACCTGTGGTTGGCACTCTACAGGGCAGGTTGACCTGTTTTTGTTATTCCTTTTTCCCCTCCAGATAATTGCCCTGCCCCTTTCTCGTTTCTAATCCTACACCCCTGAATTTGGTGTACTCTGATATAATGAGCTGTTCAGAGCCCCAGAATCCCCATTTCAAACTGCTGCACCTAGTTTTCAGGCACTAAGATGCTAGAGGGAACTTGCATGTTCACTATAGGAGAGATGCCATTTTTCAGGAACTGTCTTGATGGTTTTTAAAAAGGGTGTTGGATTTTATCAAATGCTTTTCCTGCAGCCACAGAAATGATCACATGGTTCCTTTTTTTTTTTTTGCCTATTCATGTGCTGTATTACATTAATTTTCTAATGTTACACCATCCCTGCATTCCTGGAATTAAGCTCACTTGGTCATGGTGTATGACTGTCTCAATAGACTGCTGGATTCTGTTTACTAGTATTATGTTGATGTTTTTTGCTACTAGATCCATAAGGCATATTGGCCTGTACATTTTTCTCCTTCTGGTGTCTTCATTTTGTTTTGATGTCAAAATTAGAGAGTATATCTTACTTCTCTCTTTTGGAAGAGTCTAAACAGAAATGCCAATTCTCTAAATATTTGCTTTAATTCCCCAATGAAGTCATCTGGTCCAGAACTTTTTTTCTGTTGGGTTGTTTTTGATCACTGATTCAATCTCTTCATTTGTTATGGGTCTGTGAAGATTTTCCATATCCTCCTATGTCAGTTTGGTAGGTTATATGCTTCTGAGACACAGTCCATTTCATCTTGGTTATCCAATTTGTTGCCATAAAATTTTTCATAATATTCCCTCCTCATTCTGCTTATTTCTACCAAGTCAGTTGTAATGTCTCCTCTTTCATTTCTTATTTTGGTTATTTGCATTTTTTCCTGTTTTTTGTCAGTCTAGCTGAAGGATTTTCAATTTCAGTGATCTTTAAAAGCACAAAATTCTAGTTTTGTTGGTTCTAATTTTTTGTTTTTGATTGTGTTTATTATTTATGCTCTAATCTTTGTGTTCCCTTTCTTGTGGTAGGTTTAGCCTTAGTTTGCTCTTCTCTTTCTAGCTTTGAAGTTGTAAAGTTAGGCTATTGATTTGAGATCGTCCTTCTTTTTTCATGTATGCATTTATTGCTGTAAGTTTCTTTCTGGGTACTGCCTATATTTCAACCCATTTTCATTTAACTCTAAGAAATTTCCAATTTCTCTTGATTCCTTCCTTGACCCATTAGTAGTTTAATAGTGTATTGTTTAATTTCCATATTTGTGTATTTTTTCCTGTTATTGATTTCTACTTTGACTCCACTGTAGTCAGAGAAAATAATTGGTATGGTTCCAATCTTTTAAAATTTATAAGCTTGCTTTGTAACCTAACATGTGGTCTATTTTGGAGGATGATCCATGTGCACTGAAGTAAAATGTGTGTTGTTGTTGTTGTTGTGTGTCATCAAGGCGGACCCGACTCATAGTGACCCATCCTTGGGTTTCCGAGGCGGTATCACTATGGAAGTAGATTGCCCAAACTTCCTTGTGAGGAGTGGCTGATGGGTTTGAACCGCCAGCCTTCTGGTTAGCAGTCAAGTGCCTTAAGGCACTAAGCTACCAGAGCTCCTACAGTCAAGTGCCTTAGGCACTATGTTACCAGAGCTATTATTGGGTGAATTGTTCTATATATCTGTTAGGTCTAGTTGATTTACAGCATCAACCAGGTCCTCTGTTTTCTTAATATTCTTTCTGGATATTCTGGTCTAATAGTGAAAGTGGTGTAGGGAAGGCTCCAACTATTATTGTAGTACTTATCTATTTCTCCCTTCAATTCTATTAGTGTTTGCTTGATAATTTAGGTGCTCCAATATTGGATGCACATATATTTATGATTGTTAAATCTTCTTGATTGATTGACCCTTTAATCACTATATAATGTCTGTCTTTATGTTTTCTAATAGATTTGTAGATAGGGTCACTATGAGTCAGAGCCAACTCAAAGGCTTCCAACAATAGATTTGTCTTAAAGTCTACTTTCTCTGATATTAAGATTGCCACCCCACTATTGTTGGACACCATTTACATGGATTTTTTTTTCCATTCTTTTACTTCAAATTACTTTTGTCCTTGTGTCTAAGTTGTGTCTCCTGTAAACATATTTTGATGTCATTTTATTTATACATTCTGCCACTCTCTGCCTTTTCATTAGAACATTTAGTCCTTTTCTCACTACTCACTCACTGCTTCAAGTCAGATATGACTCATAGTGACCCCTCCTTGGGTTTCTGAGGCAGTATCACTATGAAAGTAGATTGCCCAGTCTTTCTCCCAAGGAGTGGCTGGTGGATTTGAACTGCCAGCCTTCTGGTTAGCAGTCAAATGCCTTAGGCACTACACCACCAGAGCTACTGAATTGCACTGAACTCTGAATAAATGAAAACAAGCATTTTGGGCCTGGAAAGCTTTGTATGAAGATGCTTCTTCTTCCCCTGCTTCTTTCTGAGGCATTCTTTGTTCCCAGTACAGCCTCCTGATAGGATTCTGATGGCAAGAGGAGGAAACTTGGGCTGCAGTTAGTCTGTGACAAAGGTGGGAGGAGTCTGGGTGATAGGGATCCCTGCCCAAGGAGCACAACCATTCTCAACCTCCTTTTCTGAGCTGTTCTTCCCCCATTAACACAAACTCATTGCCCCCTAAGGTTCCTATTTAATCCTTCAAGCTGCTGTTGTCAATTTCATCCATTTCATCCCAATTTTTTATTGAAAAACTTTTATTTGCGAGAAAGTTTACAAATCCATTTTCCATATAGCATTTTGTACACATTTTGTTTCATGACCTTGACTGCAATTCCCGACAATATAACAGCTCTCTTGCCACTTCCTCCCCATTTACCTCTTCCCTATGTCCTTCCCTCCTATGCACTTGCACCCTCTGAGCTATCTCCCTGTGCAAACATTTCCCTTCTGTTCTCCCACAATTAATTACTCCAAGGAGTATATCTACCTGATGTAAATGTTCACCCCATATGCCTGTATATTGTTTGGCTGGAAGCCATGAAAGTGAGCTCAGTTCCAGACCTGAAAGGTAACTAGGAGTCAGAGTCTCAGGGTCTCACCAGGCTCTGTCAGACCAGTAAACCTGGTCTTTTATTTATTTACTTACTATAATTTTGAGTTTTGTTCCACATCGTTCTCCCACTCTCTCCAGGATCTCCTGCACTGATTCCTTTCTGTGTGATTGACAGTGATAACCAAGCATCATCTAGTTCTTCTGGTCTCATGGTCATATAGGCTAAGGATTGCTTGGCCTACTAGTCCCTTGGATGAATTGTTTCCATGAATCTTTGCTTTCCTTAATTCTTCTTTCCTCTGAATGAGGAGAGACCCTCATTGCATCTAGATGA
>NW_006922603.1:18288-18738 GCF_000298275.1 Orycteropus afer afer
AGGAGTGGCTGTTGGGTTTGAACTGCCAGCCTTCTGGTTAGCAGACAAATGCCTTACGCACTATGCCATCTGTCCACCCATACATATATCAATGCTTGCTATCACTGACAACGCAATACTGCACATTCAGAAGGGTTCATATTTGTTGTCTGTACCTCCTGTGTACCTCTGTGTCTTCCTCTTCCTCACTGCCACCATGTTGATCACTCACTTTTGGAAAATTGCCCTTCCCTTCATCCAAATCAATACTTGTCTCTACCTATCTAGCAGTGTTTATCCCTCCCCAATCCCTGCTAACCAATAAAGTTTCCTTCCATATATAAACCTTTCCTTGACTTTTTACAATAATGAACTGATACAATAGTTGTCCTTTTATGATTGACTTATTTCACTCAGCATAGTGTCCTCCAAGTTCATCCACATTATACAGTGTTTCACAGATTCTACATT
>NW_006922603.1:18888-19996 GCF_000298275.1 Orycteropus afer afer
AGTGTTTCACAGATTCTACATTATTCATAAATGTTGCATAGTATTCCATTGTGTGTATGCACCATAGTTGAGTTATCCATCCTTCTGTTGATGGACACTTAGGCTGTTTCCATCTCTTTTCTATTGTGAACAGTGCTGTGATGAACTTGAGTGTGCATTTATCTGTTCTTGTCCTGGCTCTCATTTCTTTATGATATATACCTAGTAATGGGATTGCTGGATCAAATGGTATGTCTAATTCCAACTTTTTAAGGAATCACCATACTGATTTCCACAGTGGTTATATCATTTTACAGTCCCACCAGCAGTAGGAGAGTCCTAATCTCTCCACATCCTCACCAGCATTTGTTATTTTCTGTCTTGTTGAACTATGGTATTAGTTAGATGGTATCTCACTGTTGTTTTGATTTGCATTTCTCTAATGGCTAATGTGGTGGTTAAGTTTATGTGTCAACTTGGCTGGACCTGGTTGAGTGGCTGGGCAGCTGGATATAGTATTGCCCATGATGAAAATGGCAATCAGCTCCATGGTAGAATCTACTGTGAGCAGCTGAGTAGCTGCCTTAGGCATGTGCTCTGCTTCCTGTATATAAGGAGAAGCCTTGGGGAATGGCCTCTAGCTTACGGCACACTTGATCCCTGCATGTAGCCATGTCATTGTTCATCAGCCTGCCATGCTCTCCCAACCTTGGGACTTTCAATGGACTTGCATTAATGGCCTGCCGTGTGGTTGGTAAAGAACTGCCTTTCTACTTGTCAACCTTGGGCTTGACCACCTCAGCAGCCAGCAGCTGTCTGAGTGAAGAAAAGCCTCTAGCTCCAGTGGGCCAGGAGCAGGAAGCAGAGCTGAAGCCTAAGGCTGAGGGGCTTTCACCCAGCCCCTAAAGCCTGGCACTTTGAACTCAGACTTAAAGCCTCCAAACTATAAGAGAATAAACTTCTGTTTGTTAAGGCCATCCCATTTGTGGTATATTCTTGTCATAGCAGCAATAGGTGACCAGAACAGCTAATGATCATGAATATTTCTTCATGTGTTTGTTGGCCATCTGAATATCTTCTTTGGTGAAGTGTCTATTCATATCTTCTGCCCATTTTTAAATTGGATTGT
>NW_006922603.1:37107-44541 GCF_000298275.1 Orycteropus afer afer
TTTTGAATTTCAATTTTGATTTCTTCTCTTACCCAGTCTTTCTCAAGGAGGGTGTTGTTTAGTTTCCATGTGTTTACTCTTTTGTCCATTAGTATGTCTTGTAGGGCCAATCTGGTGGTCTCACTGTCTGTTTGCCTGGGAATGTTTTAATTTCACCCTCATTCTTAAAGGACATTTTTGTCAGTATCATTTTCTTTTTTCTCTAGTTATCATATTTTTGGTTGTTTTTTTTTTCCATTTCCTCTCTCAATACTTTAAAAATATTTCATTGCTTTCTGGCCCCTTTATTTCTGAGGAAAAATCAATACTTAATCTTATTGGGGATCCTTTATATGTGACTGTTCACTTCTGAGTTTTCAGAATTGTCTCTTTATCCCTACTTTTTGAGATTCTGACTATGATGTGTCTTGCTGTAGATCTCTTTGGGTTTATCCTGCTTGGAATTTTTAGAACTTCTTTGTAGTTCATGTCCTTCATCAGACTGGGGATATTTCATCATTATTTCTTCAAATATTCCTCCTGTACTTCTCTCTCATCTCTTGGAATTCCTATGATGCATATATTAGGTCTCCTGATGTTTGTCCTATAATTCCATTAAACTGTGCTCAGCCTCCTGGTGGCTCTATTCTTCTACATCGATAACTTCAGCTATCGTATCATCTAAGTTCATGATTCTTTCTTCTGCCTGACTAAATCTGTTATTAAATCCTTACATTATGTCCATTTCAGGTATTGTCTCCAGTTGGAATATTTCTGTTTGGCTTCTTTTTATCTCATTTTCTCTTACATTGCCTTCCTTATTTCTTTTAGATCTTTGTCTACATTTTCCCTTAGCTCTTTAATTATTTTAGCATCCTTGTATTATATTCTTGCATTCTTTTTCATTATTCGGTCTTCCATAGATGTAATTTTACTCCATCATGTTCATTTGGATGGGCCATCATTTCTCCTTCCTTTTGACTTCTGATATTTCAGGGTGCATTGTAATTTTCCAAAATTGCTTTACTTATTTACTTATTGTATTATTTTCTAAGGGCTTCTACGTGACATTACCATAAATTTGGTGGCTTGAAATAACAGAACTTTATTTTCTCATAGTTCTGGAAGCCAGAAGTACAAAAGCAAGATGTTGGCAGGGCTGCACTCTCTCCAAAGTCTCTAAGAAAGAATGGTTCCTTGTCTATTCCACCTTCTTATGGCTCCGGGCATTCTTTGGCTTGTGGCTACATAGCACCAATCTCTTCCGTGTCTTTTTCTTTTCTTTTATAAAGACACTTGTCATTGGACTTAACCCCCCACCCCTATTTAGGCACCCCCTAAATAATCCAGGATACTCTCAAGATTCTTTAATTACACCTACAAAGATCCTTTTTCCACTCTGCACAAATGGGGTTGCCATGAGTTGGGGCCAACTTGATGGCAATTGATTATAATAATGATGTATTTTACCACAGTGATTTGTTTAATTAAAAGACAAAACAAAAGGACCCCTTTTCCAAATAGGATTACTTTCACAGGTTCTGAGGTTTAAGTGATGAGCAAATCTTTTGGGGGATCACTCTTCAACTCAGTATATGTATTCTACTTCCATTGCCTTTCCATATAAATATTAGAATGTTGTCTATGTCTACAAAGACATTGTGTTAAAACTATATGTCAATTTGGGGAGAATTGATATCTTTACTATGTTGAATCTTCCAATCCATGAACATAGAACAACTGTTTATTTAGATATTTTCTCTGATGTCTTTCAGTGTTTTGTAGTTTTCAGCATACAAATCTTGTACATGTTGTTAAATTAACACCTAAGCATTTTATTTTTTGAGATTGTATTTTTACATTTACATACTTTTACTTATTTCAGTCTATATACTTCCAATCTCAATTTCCACATGCTCATTGCTAGTATATGGAAACACAATTTTATTTTTTTTTTTTGTATGTTGTTCTTGTATCCTCCAACATTGATGAAGTTTGTTATCAGTTCTAGGACTGTTTTGTAGATTCCTTGGGATTCTTATGAACCACCCAATTTGTGACACTTTGTTTTGGCAGCCCTGGGAAACTAATACAGTGTACAAGTATCTGAGTCTCTGCTTTCGATCTTTTGGTATATACCTAAGAGTAGAACTGCTAGGTCATATGGTAATTCTATATGTAACTTTTTGAGAAACAACACTTTTCCACAGCAGCTGCAACATTTTACATTCCCACAACAATGCACAAGGGATCCAATTTCTCCAGTACTTTTCCTTTCTTAAAATACATATATATATAGCCATTTAAAGGTGTGAAGTTGTATCTCATTTTGGTTTCTACTTGCTTTTTATGTTCTTCATCTCTCTTTATGTATTTCCTTTGGAGAAAACTCCAAACTCTTGTGGCACTTTTGTTTAGCATTATTTTCCATTCTTTCATCTAACACTGGCCCTGGTTATACTTCATTGTAGCTGTCAATGTTTCTATCTCCCCCACAAACATATAGTTAACTTCTGAAGGACAAACAATTCCCTGATTCCTCTTTGCTTTGATGTTTCACACACTGATCCCTAACAAGGCTCACTAGGACAAGAGTCTAAAATGTATCTATCCAAGGTCACTTACTAAAGAGCTCTGGTGGTGTAGTGGCTAAGGCATTTGGCTGCTAGCCAAAAGGTCAGTCCTTGGTCCATTTTTTAGTTGTAGGAGTTCTCTATATATTCTGGGCATTAAACTATTTTTATTTTTATTTTAAACTATTAGATAATCTGGCCATTATCTGTTTCTTTCATTACCAGTGCTTTTGGTGTTACACTTAAGAAATCATTGCCAAATCCAAGGTCATGAAAAATTTCCCTTATGTTTGCTTTTTGTTCAATGACTGTGGGAAATTATCCTGTCCCCATTTGTTGCTAGCAGCCATCTTGTGATCATGTCACAGTACCCTGAAGACAAAGCTAAAACACACACAAGAGGGCAGAACTGAGACAGTCTGAACATAAGCTCTGATCAAATTGTCCCTAAAGCAAAACAAAACTTTAGAATTTTCAATTATATGAGCCAATGCCTCGTTTCTCTTGTTTTCTGTTATTTACAACTTAAAATATTCTTATGTCTACCACATTTATTTTCTATCTCCTTCAAGACTTTACTCCTTTCACCCCCTCCAGGAAACTTTCTATGCCTGGTTACCTGCTCTTTTCCCCTTTTCCTCTGAGCTTCTCCAGTCCTAGTGTCTGAAACACTTATTTTCATCACTTTCTCTCTCCTCTCCACCTCCATTCCCCTCCCCTCATATACACTCCAAACTCTTGTGACACTTTTGTTTGGCATTATTTTCCATTCGTCCATCTAACACTGACCTTGGTTATACTTCATTGTTAACTATCAATGTTTTTGTCTCCCCCACAAGAATATGGTTAACTTCTGAGGGACAAACAATTCCTCTCTACTTCGTTGTTTCACACAATTATCCCTAATAAGACCCAGCAGAACAAGAGATGAAAATGTATCCATCCAAGGTCACTTACTAAGGAGCTCTGGTGGTGTAATGGTTAAGGCATTTGGCTGCTAACCAAAAGGTCAGTGGTTCGAACCCACCAGCTGTTCCACAGAAGAAAGATGGGGTGATCTGCTTCCATAAAGATTACAACCTTGCAAACCCAATGGGGGTTGCTGAGTCAGAATCAACCACAGGAGTGAGGTTACTTTTGCATCCCCAAAGGGTACCTGGCTCCATTTTTTTTTTGCTGGGGAGCTACCCAGACCCCCACCACCTGCAATGTATTTCTGTTTTAACACAGCCCAAATCCTACCCTTTCAACCTCAAGACCTACTCTGAAAGGGGGAAGGGCTGTGATTTATTGGGGACACAGGGGAACTTTTGGGAGTCATGGTAATGTTATATATCTTGATAGAGGTGTGGGTTACACAGGTATAGACATTTGTCTAAACTCATGAAATTATACTCTTAATGTTTGCATTTCATTGTGTATATTTTTTTACCTTAAATATAACCACAAACACTGAACTGTAGTTAATGACATGCATGTTGAAATGTTTAAGAGGCTGTGTAGTGATGTAACTAATTTTGAAATGCAAAAACAATTAAGATGCGTTGATGGATGGTGAATGGACAGATATGTGTGTGATAAAGCAAGTATAATGAAATGCTAGTTGTGGAACCTAGGTGGTGGATATATGGGTGTTCACAGTACAAGAATTTTGACTTTTCTGAATGTTTGAAAATGATCATGGTAAAACATTATGTACAAAAAGAAGGGGCATGGTTAACATCTCTAGTATCTGTAGACTCTGACCTTGTTTGGACATAATTACATCTTAACTGGAATCTTGCCATCATCTTTACTAGTCTCCATACTAAGGTCTCTTCAGTGTCTCCCTCACCTCAAGGATTGCCAGGGCGAACATTCTGAATCATAAATTGGGCCTCCATGATCTGATCTGTGCCAATCGTTTTAGCTTAATCCCTCAATACTTGCCACTTTACTCCAGCCTAACTCAAGCATTTGTTGTTCCACCCACATACACCAGGCTGCTTCATGACTCTCGTTTATGCTAGCTCTTTTGCTGAAAATGCTCTATTTCAACTAATTCTTCTGCCTCCTCTTGCCTGGTGAATGCCCGTCAAGACTCAATGCAGGTGTTACTTCTTCACCAAAGTCTTTCCTTCTCAGACTGGGTTGAGTCTCTTTCTTCCATACTCCCCTAGCACCCTGTCCATATATATCCCTAACATCATATTTTCCCCAATATGCTGTACTTGGGTTTTCATGTCCATGTACTAAACCACATGCTTCTTGATGGTGAAATCCTCCAATGTCCTGCACAGGTCCTTATACAAAAGAAGTTTTGATAAACTACTCTAGAACTGGACTGTTGATAATTGAACTAGCATGGATACCCTGGCACCTTCCAGCAAATTTGTGTCAATGGTTTGGTTATATCTCCTGCGAGAGAATTTAAGGCCCACAACCCCTACTGACTCAGCCATTTCCCTACGTCCTTCAAACACTACCTCCCTTGTGAAGCTAACTTGATTTCCTTCCCCAGTTTGAAATAATCCCTCCAATTCCCTTAAAGGCTTTCTTTCTCTGTATTTAAGATTACAGGCTTTATTGGGCAAATTGTGATATGGAAAATCAAACGTTTACTGATGATCTTGAGTGCCAAACATTGAATTAAATTCTTTAAAAACATTAGCTACAATTCCTCCCAACAACCCTCTGAAGCCCATATTCCACTGCCATCAAGTCGATTCCAACTCACAGCAACTCTATAGAACTGTTCCGTGGGGTTTCCAAGGCTGTAAACCTTTACAAAAGCTGACTTCACCTTTCTCCTGTGGAGCAGCTGGTGGGTTTGGAACCACAAACCTTTTGGTTAGCAGCCAAGTGCTTTAATCACAGCACCACCAGAGCTCCTGACAACCTTACTAGGCAGGGATTATATCTTCATGTGACAGATGAAATTGAAGCAAAGAAATATAAAGTAACCAGTTGAAGACACATAGGTGGCAGAGCTGGAATTAAATCAGTCTAAACACTCAGGCACATCCTTTTTCTACCACAGCCAAGTGTGCTCAGGTCCTGAAAATCCTTGAAACCCAGAGGGTATGATGAGCAATGGGAAGGGAAGGGATGGTGAAAACAGGACTTTAGGGAGATAACCCTGAAATCTTATGTATTATGGAATGGAACATGGGGAAGGCTGTTGTACTTTTTACAAGGAACACATAAGTCTTGTATCTCTCTTACCACATTCATGGTGAGTGTTGGCATTATCATGTATTTCGATGGGTAGGTAGGAGGCCCAGGAAGGTGAGCTATTTTGAGAGTTGAAAGCTGAAAAGGGGATAGTGGAGTTTATTTTTTGTCACTTGGGTTGTGTGAATGGCTGACCCCATGGCTCTGCCTTCTGGAAATAGCCTGGGATTTCTGCCCTTTAAAAGATGTAGAAATTTAGAGAAAGGTCAGGGTTGACTAGAGTTGAGTGAAGGCTTACGTAAGCAAAGTTGACATTCAATGAAGCATTAGAAGGTGAGATGATACCCTCCCCATCTCTGGTTCATATTGTTGTTGTTATGTGCCGTCGAGTCGGACCCAACTCATAGCAACCCCTCCTTGAGTTTCCGCAGCAGTATCATTCCGTTAGTAGATTGCCCCATCTTCCTTCCGAGGAGTGGCTGGTGGGTTCGAACCACCAGCCTTCTGGTTAGCAGTCAAGTGCCTTAGGCATTATGCTACCAGAGCTCCTCTGGTTCATATAGTGCCTCCTCATTTCCTCATTGGTCTCCTTGGCCCCCAATCCACCCCCACTATGACAGCCCATTGCCATCGAGTCAATTCCGACTCACAGAGACCCCATTGGCTTTCCAAGGCGATAAATCTTTTTGGAAATAGACTGCCCCATCTTCCTGTCATGAAGCAGCTGATGGGTTTGAACTGCCAACCTTCTGGTTAGCAGCCAAATGCCTTAGGCACTGCACCACTAGTGCTCCTTATGATGGCCAAAGGGACCTTTTTAAAAAGCAAATTGGGTCTGCTTAAAACCCTTTAATGATTCCTAGTCATTCATGAGATGAAGCCTGGCCTTTTGATAAAAGTAATTACATATTCTGCATTACCTAAAATTTTTAAATGAGTATCATTCTTAAAAGCTAATAAATTATGATCATATGCTTTATCTAACTACATATTCTGAGTCTGTTAGTCCAGGTTAAAGTCAAAGCTCCAGTCATACTAAATGTTTTGCCTTTCTTTATTACTTTTTTCCCCCCTCCACATTTTATTCATGTTATTGCTTTGCTTGGAATACTCTTCCCACCACTCTCTGCCTGACTGGCAGCCTTTCCTGAACTCCCTGTCTTCCAGGGCTTGATTCCCTGTCCAGCACCCTGTGCTTATCTCTATCAGTGCGCTGTACCATGACATTCTCCACTCAACTTAGAGGGCAAGGGCCATTTGAGTCAACTTGGTGTGAATAGGGTCCTGATGGAGGGACCCATGCAAATGAGGCAGGAGAAACATGAACAAACAGAGACGGGAATCTATACTCAGGACAAGAGCTAGAAGATCCAGTCTGAGAATCAATAGTATCCACAAAGTTTAGAGATATCAACCTTTCAGAGAGCCTCATAATTGAGATAATACCATTTGGCAAATACAGAAACTGAGACTCAGACAAGTCATTTTCCCCCAAACTACTTGGTTAGTCATTGAAAAGGTACACTCTTAGCGACAAGTCCAGTATACTTTTCCACTCCACACTAGAAAGAGGTAAAATGAAAGTGAGGTGTCTTGTTCTCCTCAATTTTTAGATAGGACCCTCTGATATGCTAGTACTTCCTGTCTGGACTGAGTAAGGTGACTGAGACTCCAGCTTATCCACTAACCCGAGGCTTTGGCCTCTCACTGGGGAGGGTGGGGTAGGTAT